>NC_137812.1:10521736-10539236 GCF_963921795.1 Nannobrachium achirus
GGGACGTGCAGAGAATGTTAGAGGGGCAGGGGCCGAAATATCTAAAAGGGCCTTTTGGTGAAAATATTGAAAATAGCCGACCTGCGCGACGCGTTGTGAGCTTGGAGGTCGGCTATTTTCACTACTTGCATTCATGGTCTGGAGAGGGCACTTTCTTACAGACGAATAAAAGGGCAGGGGCTCAAGCCCCGTTTGATGTCTATGTGTGCCTCACAGTTACTGTACTCTAGCTCAGGGGTGTCCAAGGTGCGGTCCGGGAGCCAAATGTGGCCCGAGGACACATTCTATTCGGCCCTCACCTTCATTCCTAAATTGTATTATGAAAGGCCTGCCAGCACCGTCAAACAAGAATATTTTCCCAGATATATATATAATTTGTCAGCATTGTTCTCTGTTGACCTCTGAAGAGGTCAAAGAAAGGCCATTTTGTTGTACTTTTTCCCTTGCACGTCTGGTTACATTTGGTAATGTGAAATAAGGCTGAGTTATTTGTGTTTTGTTCAGAGCAGACACCTGACAAATGAGCATGGATTAAATATTGATGATGACAGTTAAATAAAATCATTTAAATGCGTATGAGATATGTACGAGATATGTAGACTTAGGCTACATTATGTCAGGAGAGAGTCGGCTCTTGGGTGTTTTAGTATTTTCTAATGTGGCCCTCTTTGAAAACAGTTTGGACACGCCTGCTCTAGCTCCAAATTGTCTGGTAAATTAGACTGCCATGGGACATTGCATAGAAGGACTGGCAGAGAGAGAGAGAGAGAGGGAAAGAGAGAGAGAGAGAGCGAGAAGCCTGATTGCTGATTGATCCATTGACTGCCACTGATTGGAGCATAGTGAGAAGGAACAGGTTTGATTGTAACAAAGAGAAGTAATGCCTGATTCACACTTGGTTGCACATATTCGAAAAACATTAGCCAAAAATAGCAGATCTACAAGCTCACGTTGTGAGCTTGTAGATCGGCTATTTTCGGCAAAGAGCTTTGGTGTAGAGGTTTTTTAAGTATTGACGGTTCAAGTGGTTAAATATCTGCAAACACACACTGACATGATTCCAAAATACACTGATGATTGTGCTGTCAACATTGATGAAACTATATGGAAACAGTTTGTGGGGGGTCCCTCCCTGCTTCATCTCTCTCTCAACTAAGGGGTCCCTGGCCTGAAAACGTTGAAGACCCCTGGTGTAGGGATCTCCGTCAGGGGAAGCTTCGCCAGTTAAAAACATGACGGCGACCGACTGTTATGCGCTCTATTCCCCCCCTCTCTCTTCTCTTTTTCCCACAATTCCCTCGTGTCCCATTCCGCTCCACTCGTTATCCCCCATACACCAGCAAACAGGAATCCCTGTCATATGCTGTACCAGGGCCACATGGACTATCCCCCCACACACCCCCTCCCTTTCCCTCAGCAAACATCATGCATAATGCATCCTAGCCCGCTGTGCAATATAATGCATCGCATATCGCCGCTGTCGGGTTGGAAACCTTGTACTGTGTATGTCCAAAACTGTATCTACTGTTCAGGATTTCAAATGCGGAAAAAATAGCAAAGAAATAGCAGAGCTACAAGCCCAAAACGGGGACTGCCCATAAGTCAGAAATCTCATTAGTCCTACATCTCATTAGTCCGAATATAGTGAGGTTAGGGTTAGGTTTAGGCATAGTTTTACTGAGGTTAGGGTTTGGGTTAGGTTTAGGCATAGTTTTACTGAGGTTAGGGTTAGGGTTTGGGTTAGGTTTAGGCATAGTTTTACTGAGGTTAGGGTTAGGTTTAGGTTCAGGCATAGTATTTTTCACCAGGTTAACATTACCAGATTCTGACTAATGGGATGCAGTAGGAACAATGTGATTTCGGACCAATGCCATGGCACCCCTAAAACACGTCTTCTATATGTTTGATACTTTGGCGTGGCACTGTAGTATGATCAAGTAGTAGGGTATTATATTTTAATTTGTTTTACTTCATAAGAAATTAAAGCTATACTGTGTAAGTTGCTCAACTAGTGGTCAGTAGCGTTATAGCAAACCGCGGTCGCGCCTGCTTTTTTCGGACGTTTTTCGCCGCGGACCGGGCCTTCAGACCACCGCGTCCGCCTCGCCTCGCCGAGAATGATTATCGCCCTGTGGCTTTGACCTCTGTTCTTATGAAGTGTCTGGAAAAAATGGTTATATCACATATAACGCACATTATCCCTGCCAATACTGATCCATTACAGTTTGCATACTGTGCTAATAGATCAGTCGATGATGCTATTTCTCTCGCACTACACATTGCCTTGAAACATCTGGAGAATAAGAACTCTTATGTCAGACTACTCTTCATAGATTATAGCTCTGCCTTTAACACGATTGTACCATCTAAGCTTGTGTTGAAACTCAGGGGTCTTGGTCTGGGCAGTAGTATCTGCAACTGGCTGTTTGACTTTTTGACAGGCAGGCCACAATCTGTACGAATAGGGAACAAGCAATCATCTAAGATTTTGACCAGGACTGGAGCGCCCCAGGGCTGTTGCCTCAGTCCCTTGTTGTATAGTCTGTTCACCTATGACTGTGTTGCCAGGTGTGGCAATAATTCTATTCTCAAATTTGCAGATGACACCACGGTTATAGGACTAATATCCAACGATGATGAGAGGGCCTATAGGAGGGAAATTGAAGAGCTAACCCTATGGTGCCAGAATAACAATCTCTCTCTAAATGTTAGTAAAACAAAAGAGATCATCGTTGACTTTAGGAAATCTGAAGTCAATCACAGTCCCGTAACCATAAATGGTTCACCTGTAGACATAGTGGACAGTTTCAAATTCCTGGGTGTTCACATAACAAACTCACTCACATGGTCTCAAAACAGCGAAGGTATCCTTAAGAAAGCGCAGCAGCGATTGTACTTTCTGCGGCGCCTCAGGAGATTTGGCCTAAGCACCAAGGCTCTTGTTAATTTCTATCGCTGTACCATAGAAAGTGTATTGACAGGATGCATAACAGTGTGGTTTGGTAACGTGACTGCTCAAGACAGTAAACAGTTACAGAGAATTGTGAAGAGAGCTGCCAAAATCATTGGCACAGAATTACCACAGCTACACACAATCTATAACACACGCTGTAAGAAAAAGACAGAGAACATCTTAAAGGACAGCTGTCATCCCGCCCATTCCCTGTTCTATCTCCTCCCATCAAAAAAACGTTACCAGAGCATCAAATCTCACACCACCCGTTTCAGTAATAGTTTTTATGCTCAAGCAATCAGGTTGCTTAACGAAGAGATGGAAGCGAGACGTAGGTAGTCATGTGCAATATACACAGTTTTTAAACTGTACACTGTCACACTGTATGGTTGTTTTGTTGTTTTTTGGGTTGTCCTGGGTGACCTGTTGTTGTCGTATTGTTTTGTGTGCAATAAGGCTGAGAGTGCTCTTGGCACAAGCATTTCATTGTTTGTCTGTACTTGTATGGATACGCATTTGACTAATAAACCGAACCTGAACCTGAACCTATCCATAGAGGTCTTTCGTGTCCCTCTACGAGCCTCGGTTGGGGAGCTACATGCTAAACTCCTAGCCCAGTGTAAACACTGCAGTGTATTTCCTGAAGAGCTCGGCAGTGTATGATCTGGGCTTTGATTGGCCGGTAGGGAGACACGTGTACAGAATGATGCATATGACGTAATTTTGCCGGGAAAAACAGCCCCGGTCACGGCCACCAGGGCTAAGTAGAACACATATAAAGAAAAGGCTTTGGGAGCTGAAATGAACAGAGTGGGTGTTCTAAAACTTAAGCGATTTAATAATTAGGACAATTTTAAGATTTGTTTTATTACGGCACCTGTCGCTGTAGGTGTGCAAAAGCCTTTCGTTTCATTGATTCAAGCCTTTTCAGTTCGCCGACCATTGTTTGGTCTCTCCTCGACGGCACCTGTCGCTGTAGGTGTGCAAAAGCCTTTCGTTTCATTGATTCAAGCGGTTTTGCCTGATGAAGGTTTAAATACCGAAACGTTGCATTACTTTATTAAATTCCCCTTTTTGCATTGGAAGACAGTGTGCGTGGAGTTTTTGCCTTTTCAGTTCGCCGACCATTGTTTGGTCTCTCCTCGACGGCACCTGTCGCTGTAGGTGTGCAAAAGCCTTTCGTTTCAAAGATTTGTTTTATTAAAAAAGTTACATAGTATAGCTTTAAAGCATGGAGATAAGAGGTTTCCACCCGACAGCGAGGATATCCTTGTTGTCGGGTGGAAACCTTGTATTTTCCTTAGAAGATACGAGGTTTCCGCCAAGACAGCAAGAATGTGTTGAAATAGCGCGGTGTATGGCAGATGTCAATGCTAATGGCCAATGTACCAACGGAGGTGGCGAGGAGCGAGTCCCTTCAGGTAGAGGGCTAGCGGTCTGTCATTCCTGTGCCCACATCTCTCCCCCTGCCACTTAAAGCCCACTCAGCTTCAAGGAGATCTCGTAGCGCGTTGCTATGGAGTGGGCCGTGGACTTCCTTGGCTACGTGGCGGCGGTGGGCTCTCACTCACATTCACTCTGGTGGTGCCGTCATACGCCCCGGTGTGTTGTGATACACCTCGGCTATACGCGACACGGTCATACGACCAGACTATATAGACATGTAATCATCACTGTACACACATAGACACATTCAAGAGACGGGAGCCGGAAATAGTAGTCGAATTGTCCAGTAAACTGTGTGTGTGCGTGTGCGCGTGCGTGCGTGCGTGCGTGTGTATGTGTGTGTGCACTACAATATGAGCGGGAACTATGAGTGTGTGGGTGTCGGGGGCAGTGTGGGCGGATTGGTTTGTGTGTGAACGTTATACGGTATGTACTGTAGAACATAATGATGATGCCTGTGCCATTTGTAGTTGAGTTTGTGTGTGTGGTGTGTGTGTGTGTGTGTGTGTGTGTGTGTGTGTGTGTGTGTGTGTGTGTGTGTGTGTGTGTGTGTGTGTGTGTGTGTGTGTAGTATTGGTATTTTACTTACGCAAAACATGTGAGTACTTTTTCCACCATGCACTGAGTTTCAGTTTGTGTACCTATAACCTACAGACCTGGGCATTGTGCGGCCCGGGGGCCGTATGCGGCCCTTTGGTTCACTCTGACCGGCCCTTGTAGGGTTAATGGCAAATTACAAAATAAACACATTTTCTAATTTTACCTCATGCATGGACTAAAGCTGCTTTTCTTTTATTTTGAAGTTTTGTATTCACGTACATATGGACGCAATGCGTACATCAGCACGTGTGCGTGATCATTGGATAGTTGTCTCAATAGCAAGCAGGTGGTCAGACTGGTCACACGTCAAGATGACCTGCCTTTCCTTACCCATCAAAAATGGCTAAAGTGGCAACAAGATTAAAAGTCGATGCCGAATGCCGGGTTTTCAAGTAAAATTGGACTGCTAAGTATTTATTTACCGAAGTCGGAGGTAAAGCCATGCATGTGTTTAGTTTACGGGGTACACTGCCTTTTGGCCCGGCCCTCCACAATATTTTCTGTTGTTCATGTGGCCCCATGGAAGAAATAATTGCCCACCCCTGACCTACGGTGTGCTAGTTGTTGTTTTAGTCGGTACTATGAGTTGCCATTTGGAAGTGACAGATGTCAAAGTCAAATGAACTCTCTGGAGGAACGAGAACATAATTATGGGGTCACGCACAGTGCAGAATGGAGCTGGGTGGCAGGTGTGTGCGTGTGTGCATGTGCGTGTGTGTGCGTTCGAGCATGTGCGTGCAAGCACGTGTTGACATAAACTAGACAATGCTGCGACAAGGAGCACATCTGCCCCCTCATTTCCCTTGGCACAGTGGGTATTACTTCATGCAGTGGTGGACACGTTGTGAGCTTGTAGATTGGCTTTTTTCGCCATGCAACAAACAATACAATAATAAGCACTATAATAATAATATTAGCTATGAGCACATAGGCCTAGGCCTATCACAATTATTACATAATTGTCTAATCGCAATTATTTAACATAATCGCAATTATTTTGTCATAATCGTTTCCATGTTGAAAAATGTATATATATTTTCAAACATTTTAAAAGTAGTGGAAATAGTAGATCTACAAGTTCACAACGCATTGCGTTGTGAGCTTGTAGATCGGCTATTTCCACTATCAATGTTCTTTTTTAAGTATAATGTGAAATATGTCAGTAATCTCTTTGTATATTTAGGTTATGCGTCATATCTGCCATGTGCAACATTAAAGCCTAAAAGCAGAAATGTAATTGTTCCTACTGCTCCTATAGATTTTGCCCTAAAATCACGCAAAGCGGTACACAGTATCTCTAAAGTCATGTCATCAACATGGATCTGTCCCATTTCCCATATTACCTCCTGATTGGGTACCATTGCCTTCTGAAGTTTGTGTATGCGACCTGACGGTCGCTAATCTCCCGATTAGGGAGTCTTACTGGTTTAAATGATGGATTTCATTACTGTAGTCTGGGCACAGAGGATGCGGTGACTGCGGTGTGCTCTTTCAGCGTGCGCTCTCCTCTCCATAACTGTGTCTACTCGACTGGGCTCAGCTGTTGACCTCACCTGTGTGCTCACTACTGCTGCTCACACATAGCACCATTCACTACAGCCTGTAGGCACTGTCCTCCCTGTCCGGGACGTGCTGGCCATTGGGAAAAGCGGGACAACTCCTGAACAGCCGGTTCATTCCCTGTTCATACTCAAAAAAATTAAAATAAAATGTCGGCCTTCGTTCCATTTAAGTAAATCGTCACTGTTGGGCAGAAACCTTGTATCTCCAAGTTTCAAATTTGTACATTTGTTCGCAAAGCAAAGCCCTGCTTCATCATACAAGGCTGTCGCACAAAAGTAGTGAAAACAGCAGATCTACAAGCAGATCGGCTGTTTTCACTTGTTTAAATCATTTTTAAAATGGTTTTGGACATGCAAGGTTTCCACCCGACAATGACGAAATATAACTCATGTAGTTGGCCCACTGGCTTGTCACTTGTCATGATCTGAAATGGCAAATCTTTGAGTAGCAGCAGCGCTATAGAGAGAGATAGCGTGCAATGAGGGCCTCTACAACTCTTTTTCCCGGGCTGAATCAGGGGCCCAGCACGTCCCTGCTCCATGTCCACTCTGTCACGTGCTTCCCTCCCGCATGCTCCAGCGTGACGCTGGGATGCCAGCTCAGTTTGACGTCACGTTACCCACTTGTCCTGTTCTCACCACGGGAGCAAAGCACAGGCGGATTGTTGACGCGGAAACCAGTGTTGGACAAAGCCAGGCACGTGCACACATAGACATCAAAAGGGGGCTGGTGCCCCTGCCCTTTTAACAGTCTGTGAAATGTGCCCTCTCCAGACCATGAATGCCATTTTCACTAAGGTGAAAGAAATGCAAATACCCTCTTTCCATGCCGTACCTGAGGGTAGCATTCAAGAGTCCAAACTCTCCTGAACTTGAATGCATCATCTTATGTTGAATTGCCCTCCCTGTGTAGAAATCCATGATGTATGCCATACTCTCCAGTATTGCCTTTTTATCCCTAGTTTAGTGTGGTATCAAGTAATGAAAATAGCTGACCTCCAAGCTCACAACACGTCGCAGCGCGACGCGTTGTGAGCTTGGAGGTCGGCTATTTTCAATATTTTCACCAAAAGGCCCTTTTAGAAATTTCAGCCCCTGCCTCTCGAACATTCTCTGCACGTCCCTGGACAAAGCACACGACCCCCCTGGCACTTGAGTCATACACGTATACTTATATACTCCTACTCAACTAACTAAGTGAAAGTTTCTCTGTCAAATTTGTACTTGAGTGCTTGGTTTTAGATATAAGTCTTCGAAAGTACAAATTACAAAAGTGCATTTTCTTTTTAATGTCAACGTGTTGCTGTATTAAAATGTAGAGCTTTTACCTAAAAAAATGTGAAGATTTATTTGCAGAAAGTTTTTTAAAAAGGGGGGAAAACATTGAAATATTGAAAGTAGCAAATCTACAAGTCTCTCAAGGTGTCGCAAATTGATGCAGTGTCAGAATCATGATCTCAATGATCAGTAGGGATGGGTATCGTTCACCTTTGAATCGATACGATACCTTTTTCGATACCTGGGAACCGATTCGATACGATACCCTTTTCGATACCATTTTCGATACTTTTTATTTAAGTTTAACTGCTCTACCGCTGCTGCAGTAACGAGTGTAGCCTACTAAAGCAGTCATTAAACTCTCAGTAGCCCAACTGTTACAGATGCGACCGGCCAGGGGTGCCTTCCAGAGTATCGAAACGAGGTATCGTTCGTTTTTACGTGAACCGATACCCGATAGTATCGACGTCATGCAATCGATACCATTAAAAGTATCGCAGACGATACCCATTCCTAATGATCACTATGGTGGTGAATGTTCAGTTGAGAGTGTACAGTATATGGCCGTGTGCTACTGCATGTTGTTCAGTGTATGATTGTAAGTGGGTCTCTCGAGGGGAATGATATGAATTAGTTAAAGGCACTCTGTCATGCTCTGTAGAACAATAATTAGTACTGTGTGTTTTATCTTATGGCTCTTTGAAGGCTGTTGGGGATTCTTTTTTTTTTTTTTTTTTTTTTCATTCCATTCGCATTCCATTCGTTTTTATCTTTGTTTCATCCAGTCTTTCTTTGTGTCTCTCCTTTCTTGTACTGCATGGGAACTGGCTTTCTTATATCTCTATTATTCCTAGAATAGCGCATTTGTGACTTGTAAGATGCCATTCTTCTTTCGTGTATCATCGTCCTTGATGATTGGGTGGCAACATTTGTTTCACAAGACTTTCTTGTTACTTGCGGGGGAGGCCACGTGGAGGCTGTCGTCTTCTCCCCCGTAAGATGCCATTCATGGAATTTTAACTTTGAGAAAAACGTTGGTACACCTAGAACAAAAGCTTTGCGAGCAGGTGTGTGTAGGCAAACAGGTGCAAATCAATAATACAATAGTACGCACGCATGCACACTGCACGGTATAGGAGTGGATTTATTTAAGGAGAAGCAACCTTTCTGTCACCGATGACCTTCTTCAGGCAACTTTATTAGACACAATTAAGGAGGAGCTGACATAAATCGAAGCCACAGCAACAGAGTTGTATATATAGTCTGACTAATAGTCTGCTGAACAGCTGGGATACTCAAAACCATCTTTTTGAGCGGTGGTCACACCGTCTCCATAGCGTGGCCGTGTGTGTCTCCGTGTATCCGTGTATGTGTCCGTGTATGTGGGTGGGTGGGTCTGTATGTAGCCTCAAGCCTGTGGTGTAGTACCTTTTAGGGCCACACATGTTAAGGGAGGGGCGCTGTTTTCAGGCCAGGCCAGGCCAGGCACACACACACACACACACACACACGCACGCACACACACACACACACACAGGGAGGAAGGGGGAAGGGGGGAGGGCGGGGGGGGGGGGGGGGGTAAACCACCGCTCAGTTCACACGGGTGTGATTTTTAGAGGCATCACTCATATCGACGACATCACTATCGCTATCGCCATCTAACAGCATAGATCGATCAATCAATCGATTGGTAAGGCACTCAGTCGGTAGGTGCATCGGTCCATCCGTTCATCCAACATTTTGGACCCAAAATATCTTGGATAGTGCTACAGGTATGGCCGGGTTTCCCAAAACGATCTTAAGCTTAAGCATGGTCGTAAGACCCATCGTAGCAGCAAAACTGTTATGAAAGCTCCTCTCAATCAAGAGCCTCCACAGGCTACGATGGCTTTCAGGAAACCGGTCGAGAGCGTACAATGGAACCAAATGGGCTGCTACGATGGGTGAGCACACTTTACAAATGACTTCAGAAAACCCATCGTAAGGTCTCCAGGACAATCGTAGAAGAACCTGCGAAGGCTCCTGTCAATCACGCAGACCTGTCTTACGAAGGCTTTTTTTAAAGGTGACCTGGGGCGCCCTTAAACCCATCGTAGCGAAGCTGATCACTATAAGTATAACTATAAAACTAGATAAAAAATCTATCTAAGTCAAGTGAATGGCTCGACAGTAAGGTAGAGTACAGTACAGAAAGGTGCAGTACAGTAAGGTGCAGTACAGTACAGTAAGGTACAGTAAAGTAATGTACAGTACAGTACAGAAAGGTACGGTAAGGTGCAGTACAGTACAGCACAGTAAGGTACAGTAAGTTACAGTAAAGTACAGTAAGGTACAGTACAGTAAAGTACAGTAAGGTACAGTACAGTAAAGTACAGTAAGGTACAGTACAGTAAGGTACAGTAAGGTAAAGTACAGTACAGTACAGTACACACACACACACAGGGTATACTGTAGCTGCTCAGATTCACTGCTCCACTTCGAACCGAGGTTTGATTTTTTATGTTATGCTTGAGAGAGTACAGGGGTGAGATGCCGTGGGCTTGGTTGGGCTCGGCGAGCCCAGACCTATTTAGCTGCACGCATGCGCGGCGCGCCTCACATGCACGCACATCATGCACCTGAATCATCACGTCACGAATTTAAAGGGGCACCACTTCTAAAATCCATATCACACCACTGAGAGAGCACCACAACATAGGCCTACCTACTACATAAAAATGAAGAGCTCCCCATTCGTTCTCAAAGTGGGGTCAGGCTAAATGATATACAGTATAATGATGCACGGAAGCGGGGATAGAACCCATAGTTTCCACTTGTCCCACACCATAGCCGTCGCACCAATCTAGCGCTGAACTTTATTGGCAGGGCTGTTGTATTTACTTAGGAAGTTATAGGATCCAAATGGACCCTCATCTTGGGTATGTAGTCTGCCACTTGTATCTACAAATTGGACCATTTAATTGTACACTCTCTGAGTTACTCGAGGGTTCATTTGGTTCCTACTACTGTAGCTGCGATCGTTATTACAGCCAAGCATGTTGCCAGGCTGCCAGCCCTGTTGGCATGGCGTACTGTATATTAGTCTGACAAGTCAAAGCCTTGGGTTTAACTCCTGCTCTATAATATAGTCTCATGGTAGCTTATATAAATATTTAAGATGATTTAGACGAACAGTTAAGTCATAGTTTTAAATTAAAACAAGTAGGCTATTTTGTGCAGCCGTTAAATCTTACAAGTAGAGTTTAAAATTAAAACAAGGGGTTTGTGTGGTCAGTTAGCCTACCAACAGTGCTTAAAGTTTGTTAATTTTCAGAATAGTTTTTTGTTTTGATGGGCCGTGAACAATCACACAACAGCTGAAATTCATTTGCGAGTGCAGCTGGGGATCATCGGGACCCAGAGCCATTCAAGGAGAGTCGGTGCAGAGTTGCATCATCTCCGTTCACATGGGGGCAGAGTTGGCAGAACTCTATAATACAAGGCGCTGGTCAGCCTAAGGGCATGCGTAGCCTGTTTTGAGAGGGGCGCTTATGAGCGTGTTTGGTAAACCGCTTCGTCGGCGTACCGGAGTGTCCTATGAAGGGCTCGTACGACCACGGTACGACTGCGCTTTGGGAAACCCGGGCAATTGGGCTTGCAAAGCTGGTGTCATACTGGGATGCCCCTCCCCCGGCAGCCATTTTGGGAGGGTCGGGGGACGTAGCTATAGTAGCAGGGCTTGACATTAACTTTTTGAGGCACAGTGACATCTGGACAGTCTTTTTTTATTCTTTTGTTCCTCTTTTTTTGGACAAATAAATAAGATCCCCTTGGCCCCCTCCACTCCACAGTCCATAGTCTGCATACAGCACAAAGCTGCTAGGAGCATCACAGAAAAAGTGAAACCAAAAGCCACAGCTATAGTAGCAGGGCTTGACATGAACTTTTTGAGGCAAGTACATTTCCCTTTCACTTGTCCAGGCACAAAAGTCACTTTGTTAATTTGCCATCTCACAGTCTTTTTTATTTTATTTCTTTGGACAAATAAATAAGACCCCCTTGGCCCCCTCCACTCCACATGCCATAGTCTATCCAGCACAAAGCTGCTAGGAGCGTCACAGAAAAAGTTAAACCAAAAGCCACAAGTACATTTAAAAATGTTCCTTAGAGCTAGTACGCTGCATGCATGCATTGAGGCTGAACTTTATTTTTTATTTGATTTTTTTTCGCGCTGCAGAAAGGCTCATATACATTTGGCTTGTCCTGTTGTCCGGGACAACTATGAACAAGTTAATTAAAAATGTACTTGACCGTGAAAAATGGGTTACAAAATCGTGGGATAAAGATTTAAGGAAAAATAATTAAATATACTTGTTGCTTTTGGTTTAACTTTTTCTGTGATGCTCCTAGCAGCTTTGTGATGTATGCAGACTATGGACTGTGGAGTGGAGGGGACCAAGGAGGTCTTATTTATTTGTCCAAAAAAGAAAAAAAAGAGAGAAAAAAAAGAATAAAAAAGACTGAAATGGCAAATTGACCAGTTACTTTTGTGCCTGGACAAGTGAATGGGAAATGTACTTGTCCAGATGACACTGTACCTCAAAAAGTTAATGTCAAGCCCTGCTACTATAGCTATTATATATCCCCCGACCCTCCCAAAATGGCTGCCGAGGGAGGGGCATCTCAGTATGACACCAGCTTTGCAAGCCCAATTGTCTGGATTGACATGGAATTCGCCTGCTATTCTCCTGAGATGATGAACGCTACTGATTTGGGTGACCCCATGGCTCCCCTAACACCACTCTTGGGCCAAAATGTCAAAATCTAATAATGGCCATGAAAATGACCAAGGTGCATTCCTGCTCCCCAGAGGAATCCTACTGATCTGGATAACCCCAGGTCCTTTTCTCTAGCGCCACACTTAAAGCCAAAATGTCGATTTGCTGACTATGTATCTGAATATAACGTATCATGCAGGGGTCTTCAACGTTTTCAGGCCAAGGCCAAGAACCCCTTAGTTGAGAGAGAGATGAAGCAGGGACCTCCACAACCTTTTCATAGATTCCATATGGTTTCATTGTTTGACAGCACAATCATCAGTGTATTTTGGATTCATGTCAATTTGTGTTGTCAGATATTTAACCACTTGAACCGTCAATACTTAATAAACATGACCTTTCACTCTGTACTTAGTCTGCTCTTTTTCCCCTCTACACCAAACCTCTTTGCCGAAAATAGCCGATCTACAAGCTCACAACGCCTTGCAGCGCGAGGGGTTGTGACACCCTGTTGAAGACCCCTGATCTAATGGACGGATCTCTATGATGCTTGTTGAGCATGTCAATGCTTCCTACTGGTTGAATCTCATTTTGTGATATCATCGCCAGTTATCTAACTAACGACGGATTGCTACTGTCCAACACTTTTACCCAAACTATCCATCCACCAGTGGTGGAAAAAGTACTCACATTTATTTTCTGCAAAAACGCTCCATTCTCATTGAAATACATTGGCGGATTCCACTCTAGGTATTTTGGTGTGAGGGCACCCTTACTAGTAAAAGTACGGAATTCAAAATGTACTTGAGTAAAAGTATAAAATTGTTGGCGTCAAAATGTACTTAAAGCACCAAAAGTAAAAGTACAAAATGTTTGAGAATAGCAGATCTACAAGCTGACAATGTGTCATGATGCGACGCGTTGTGAGCTTGTAGACCTAGGCTATTTTCAAATAGCCTAGGTATAACATAGGGCTAAAGTGGTTTATGTATGTTTTATAATATAATTGATATCTGCAAAGTAACTAGTAACTAAAGTTTTCAAATAAATGTAGTGGAGTAAAATTACAATATTTGGATCCGAAATGTAGTGGAGTAGAAGTAAAAGTAGTTGGAAATACTCAAGTAAAGTACAAATAACTCAAAAGTGTACTTAAGTACAGTACTTAAGTAAATGCACTTAGTTACTTTACACCACTGCCATCCACCCATCCATCTTCAACCGCTTATTAGTCGTGCCATGGAGGCAAAACTCATTTCGGCAGCTTATCGGCCACGTATCTGAAATCGTATTATGTCGGTCACGACCCACACTTCATGACCATAGGTGAGAGTAGGAACGAAGATTGCTCGGTGGACAGAGAGCTCTGCCTTCTGGCTCAGCTCTCTTTTCATCACAACAGTGCGGTACAGCGACCCAAACTACATATCATCATGAAAAATAACTACCTTTAAGTGTAAGGAGCAGCATGACACAGGGGTCTCTAGCAGGCCTTTTAGACTCTTCTCGTTGACAAATTGTAGGCTTACAGACATTATATGTTCGTCATTGTCAGTAATACAAGATGCTTGTTTCTTTTTTTCCCCATTTTTTCTACATTTTTATCCCATGATTTTGTAACCCATTTTTCAACCAGTGCCAATTGCCTAAGCTGTAATCCTGGGGGGGGGATTTTTATACTTTAGCTATTGAAAAATAGCAGATATACAAGCTCACAGCGAGCTTGTAGATCTGCTATTTTTGAAAAGTTGTGAAAATGGGGTCCATGGCCAAATACATTTTGGGGGTCCTTGACAAGAACAAGTTTGAGCACGACATAGAAACACTTTTCCTGATTTTTCAAAAATAGCAGATCTACAAGCTCGCAGCGCAGCACTCGGTGCCACACTGTGAGCTTGTATATCTACTACTTTTCAATAGTTAAAGCCCAACATAATGCATTCCCAGTGTAAATGGGTTAAACCCCCTCCCCCTATGAAGAACATTCATGGGGGGCCCGCAGTGAATCCTTGTACCCAGGGCCCAGAATTTTTATGCGACACCCCTGGGTGCTACTCTCCCTTTGCCAACCTGGGAAGGGCCCCGAACTGAGCTCATGCTTTCTTCAGTGCATGAGGAGTGAGCAGGCCGCCTCTTATCACCTGACAGGGGGGAGCTTCCCCGGTTGGGCGTAAGTGGGCGTGGAAGGAACACTCCTCCCCTGGCGGGAATCGAACCCAGGACCTTCAAGCTGTGAGGCGCTACAGCACTAACAGACGCTTGTTTTCGCTGTTCACTCACTAGGCCAGCATCTGGGCTGGGCTGGGTCGTAAGAGCTAGCCCTGGCCTGTAACAATAAATATTAAACACCTCCAGCTGCCCGCGTGTAGTCCTTCTCTCTGCTGCCTGGTTCCGTCTGTGGCTTTTTTTTACAGGCTGCTCTGTGCTGTGTTGCTGCTTGCAGGATGTTAGGGATGGAACACAGTGCCAGGCGAGGACCTTGTTGTGATCCACACACACAACACACACTCTGCATCCAGGGGTGTAACAACAAATTCTGGGCCCTGGGTACAAGGATTCACTGCGGGGCCCCCATGAATGTTCTTCATAGGGGGAGGGGGTTTAACCCTTTTAGACTGGGAAAGCATTATTAGGCATTACTTTGTGCTTTAACTATTGAAAAATAGCAGATATACAAGCTCACAGCACGGCACTGAGTGCCGTACTGTGAGCTTGTAGATCTGCTATTTTGGAAAAATCTTGGAAATTTGTGCAAGTATTTGAATATTTAAAGTATTTTTTGAAAAACCTATGTTTCTATGTCAGTGGTGCTCAAACGTTTTCATGTGAAGGACCCCCAAAATGATATGCATTTGGCCACGGACCACCCATCTAAAAATATTTAGTTCCAGGGACCCCCCCAGAAGCTAAATTTGAGTTACAAATGTTTGCTTAAAAAATACATATATTCAAAGATTTGCACACATTTTCACGACTTTTCAAAAATAGCAGATCTACAAGCTCGCAGCGCGGCACTCGGTGCCGTGCTGCGCGGCACTTGGGCCCTGGTAACTCAGTCCCACTTTCCCCTCTCCCCTTGTGACGCCCCTGGTGATCCACACACAGCACACACACTGCATCCTTCCTGCAACACGCTGCATCCACTCATACTGTACATGTTTATGCATGCAAGTAGGTCAACACAGAGCAGTGGAGGAAGACAGAGAGAGAGGGAATGCAAACGTTCAGGAAGTCGTGAACTATATTTTATGTTCCTATTTCTTCTTTCACTTCAAACCAGGTTTTAGCTCCAAGTCAAAGTCCAAGTTGTTGTTAAAGTTATGTCTTTCTTTTTTTTTATTGAAGCAAAAATGTTATAACAATATTATGATGGGAGGGTTCAGGGACGGATTAAGCTCTGCGACGGCCCCTGACCGATAATTTTTTAGGGCCTCCCCACCATAACCACCCCTCCCTCCCGACACGCACTACCCAGCTCGGATTTTAAGCCATGATGATCATCTTTGGGCCAAGAAAGCACCTGTAGACAACAGAGGAGGGGCCCACACATTTGATTTTTGATTAACGTAATTTAATTTTAGTGAATGGTCAATGACCACACAGCCCAGTTCCCCCAAGGGCCCCTGAGAGCCAAGGGCCCCTGGCAATGGCCCCACCGGCCCAATTGTTAATCCAGCTCTGTTGCTATAAAGTATGTTGCTATATATAGTGTTCAGTAACAGGGGTCTCTGCATCTCTCCAGCTTTTTAGTAAACAGAAAATACATTTCAGGTGGGTTGCTAGTTTCATCCAATCGGGGGAGAGAACCCATTTGTCAACTTAAATTTGATAGTGTTCCGGATCCAAATGTGTCCGCAAATTGTTTCATTGCATCACTTTCAATGTCAATTGTTTATCCTTCATTGTTCGTTTGAGTTCTCTCTCCTGATTGGATGAGATTGGCATCCCTGAAAATTAATTCTCTGTTTAGTAAAGAGCGGTAGAGACAGGGAGACCCATGTCACTGAACAAACACGACGGCATGACACCTCACGGTCAGCCACATCGCAGACGACAACACTGCTGAACATTGCAGTGTGGTGAGGGACTTTGGGCAGCGGAGAGAGGTCCCAAAACATATCTAAAAAAAAAAAAAAAAATATATATATATATATATATATATATATCTTTAAAAAAAAGAGATTTTTCAAAAATAGCAGATCTACAAGCTCGCAGCGCGGCACTCGGTGCCGCGCTGCGAGCTTGTATATCTGCTATTTTTCAACAGTTAAAGCTTAAAATGTGAGTGAACCCTTGTACCCAGGGCCCAGAATTTGGTGCGACAAACCTGCTATAGTCTCCATCCCTCTTGCTGCACCCTAAATATCCCTCTATTTTTACAACTCTCTCTCTCTCTCTCTCTCTCTCTCTCTCTCTCTCTCTCTCTCTCTCTCACTCTCTCTCTCTCTCTCTCTCTCTCTCTCTCCCCCTCCACTTCGCCCTCGTTTTGTCCTCTTCTAACGCTCACTTTTTCCATTTCCCTGCTCTCCGCTCTGCGCTCTCAGAGGAGGCAAACAACTCACATAGTCCTTGGCACTGCACAGTTGGACTGTCACCACTCCTGCTCACTTGCGGGCATGCACACACACACACACACACACACACACACACACACACACACACACACACACACACACACAGGGTAAGGTGCTGTGGGGCCACTGTCAGGTCACATGAGTTCAGTGTGTTGCTCATTATGTGTAGTAGCAGGCTTCACTACAGGGCACTGATAATTAAAATGCCAACATGTACACACACGCACGCACAAGCACACACACACGCGCGCACGCACACACGCACGCACACACACACACACATACACTTTTATAACCTGATTTCTCTCTTTTTTTTCCAGCATTGCACGA
>NC_137812.1:10544236-10794236 GCF_963921795.1 Nannobrachium achirus
ATAGTCCATACCGTTCGTTCGTAACGGGCTTCCAAAGTTAGCGGGAGGGGCCCGTTTTGCAAACAATAGCCATAAATCACAAACAAAACGTCGAGTCAACACTGAATTTCTGCCACAGGTTGCGGGTGGCTTACTCAACGAATCCCCAGAAGCATTTCCAATTCCACCCGTAGAGGGCGTCACAAACGCGCAAAACGTAACCGTTTCGTTCCAAAACGCGTTTTTCAGGCGGACCGACCCTCTCAAAAAGAAACACAGACTACTCTGCGGATGGTCTCACGGTCCAAACCGCTGCACACACACACACACACACACACACACACACACACACACACACATAGCCATTAAACGAAACGGGTATTTCTTACATTGATGCTCCTACATATTATCATGCAAGTACCAGTTAAAGTTACTTTCCATCCCTCATATACCGTGTGCACAGTGCACATCCCATAACCCACACACTGCACATCATTTCGGAGCTCATATCTTTGAACGGGTAAGGACTAGTCATAGTAACAGGGCAGAATGGGGCGGGATTTACAAAAGGGTTTATTGCAATCTGTTCCTGAGTTAACAAAATAATATCCTTACTTATGTTATGTAGTAGTATAAAGAAGTGAATAGGTTAAAGTTGGCGCGCAACACAAGCGAACCGTTTGCGCGCCCTGCCACACAGTAGGCCTACGTGGCCTACAAATTAATTTTGGCTTCACCGTCTCATGAAACCTTTATATGCAAACACACAACATTTGTTTTGTTTTGTTAATGTTATGTTGGTGCAAGGAAGGTTACTAACTTGCCTCTGTTGCTTTGACCACGATGGGATCACATCCATGCGATCAGAAAGTCATTATAATATCCACGATTCCACAGAGTTCGGGTCCCTTTTTCATTATCGTCTACTCTGGGTCCAGCTTGGTCTAGAACCCCAGTTCTGTTCTGATTATAACACTAGCGCATTAATGTAAGGCTATCAACTTGACGGAGCTGTGAAACGTGATGTGTGCTTCTCCGTAAGGCTGTGTGCGTGTCTAAAATAGCAGACATACAAGCTCACAGCGATGCGCGTTTCGACTTGTTGTGAGCTTGAAGCTCCTATATTTCCAATGCACGTAACATAGAGATGGGATTTATGGCTATTTGAAGTGAGCCGGATCTCTGGGATCCGTTCCTTTCAAAGAGCCGTTCAAAAGACTAGCGTGCTTTTCCCACCACTGTTCAGGAACGGCTCCCTACTGTGAACCGTTCATTTCAAAGAGCCGTTCAAAAGACTTGATTCGTTCGCGAAAGTCCCACCTCTAACAGCGCAGCATGAAGCAGCTCCGCTGTCGTCAGACTCACAGAAGACAGAACATGATACAAATTTAAAATTATGATAGGTTTTAATGGTTGTAGCTTTACTACTAGACAAATAATTATGTGAATAATAAGATTAAATGATAAAATAGCCTAAGAGGCATTTTCCCAGCCGGCCACGGTGGCCGGTGGACTTTATAATTACCGGCCAATGAAACATTTAACCGGCCAATGGCCGGTAAATACCGGCTAACGGAATCTCTGGCGAGGGTGTTTTTACGCACTCTTACACGTGTAAATGTAAAGCTGTGCATTGAAGAATAACAGAAGGATAAGATGTTTTTTTAGATATTTAAATATAAAAATGAAAAAAAATATCTGTATATTATGATTAGTAGTTGTGCCCTCATGATTTGTATGCAGACAGATCTCATAGTGCTCTAATACTTACGAATTTGCTGTGTGGCAAGTGGCTGCGGCAGTGCGTTTTTTCCCCCGATCGAACCCAGTTCGATTTGTGCGTCTTGTCGCATACAGTAAAAACTAATCTGACTCCTTTTCGGATCTGCAGCGCGGATTCCGCACAGCCTTGCACACCAAATCCAATGTGGATTTGGTTTGCCTGTCTTAGAACACGTTTAACCAAGAGAATTAGCACCGTTCATGGCCTTTGATTGGTCCGTGAAATGTTGACATGATGTCAGACCAATCAAACGCTGATTTGTCCATGGTGTCATAGACACAGAGGCTTCCTATCTCTCTATTGGCCATCTTTTCCCTCCCTTGTTGAACTTAATGTGCGTCCAGTACGTTCTTGCGTTATTAATGTTTAAATAACTAGGAGAAATGAAATGAAACAGTGTGAGATCTGCGACACAAGCTGCTTCCACTGGTCTCTGTTGCCTATTGCCACACCAAGTTCATTCAAAGTCAGTCCCTACTCAGAGCATCTGGGAATGTGAGTGTGCAGGGTAGTCTCCACAGAAGAATACCCGAGATGACCTGGTCCTTTGCTCTGTGACAGCGTCCTGCAAAGCGGAGTCTTCTTTGTGCCACCACAACTGAGATGGGAGGGATGATGCCTCCATAAATCTGAGCTTTAGTAGGATGGTTCCTCCATGAAAGGTTCTGGACATGCATGAGGAGTATTGTGTATGTTCCGTCAAGACCATCCCGGAACTCCTGTCATTGTCCATGTTTCAGCACCATACAGCAGGATACTTTCCACACGGGCTTTGAACAGGTTGATCTTGGTAGCTCTTGAGATATCTGACTGCAATATGAGATGTAGCTTATTGCAAGCCCTCCAGGCCTGCCCTTTCGTTGTCAGGAAGTCCTTTTTTCTACTGTCCTATGTCCTGTTCTCCTGTTCTGAAAAGAGAAAGAGACAGTGATGTTTGTTTGCTCTTGATTAGGTCCTTGTCCCTTGTCCCTATTATCCTCTCTTGGCTTGGCTATCTCTCTAATGGACATCTCTTCATCTGTCCTCTCTGTCTGTCCTCTGTCTGTTCTTCCCTCCTAATGTACCTCCAGTACGTTCTTGCGTTATTAACATTTAAATAACCAGGAGATATAACTCTGAATTATCGAACGGACACTCGTTTATATTGTGAATGATGTCACAGTTCTGTCACAATATCTGACCTTTTGTTGTGATTGGCTCTCCTATTTATTTTTGAGCGGTGCTAACCGCTCCTATAGACCGTTTTTTTACCAAAACTATGATGTCACAAATGATGATGACATGAGTTCGCTAGACCAATGAAACACTTCGATTCTGTTGATCTGTCCATGATGTCATAGTCACAGAGGCACCCGATTGGTTCACCCTGATTTAGAACGCGTTTAGGCCGCGTAAAATACGTCATAAAAAATTATTGAGCGGTGCTAACCTTGAATTTCAAAATTGTATTAGATGAATATCACTTATAAGCGATAAAATAACCACACTTTTAGACAGACTGTGGAAAATCTTACAGGTTATAAATGATAGGCAGCTAATACAAGTTTAAAATGCAAATGAACAGACTTTGAAAAACTAAAATATTCATCTTCTGGCCTCTTCTCGCCTCTCTGGAGGCCTCTCTGGAGGTAAATAAGGTCACTTATCATTATACTATGACACTCTTACAAGTTACAATCCGTAGGTTGGTCAACTAACTGATGAGAAATGACGATAAAGACTTATATAGTCTGAGCAGACCTCTAGACTGACATCATACACAACAAAAAGAATATTGCCATGCATGCCTATCAACACTGATGCGCAGGAATTAGTTTGCACCGCTCACTTCGCACGGGTGCTATTTTTTTAATTTTTTTATTATACATCATTAATATAAACCAATTATAATCAAACTTGATCTTCTTTTCAGGTTTGAAGATCTAAGCCCACAAGATATCAAACTCCCTAAATATGAAGAGATCTAGAAGTATGTCGTGTTTGCACCGCTCACTTCGCACCTTCTATGCATGAGTAGTCCAAGCCGCTTCTTTTCACCTGACAGGGAAGAGTTTCCCCGGCTGGGACGTAGCACGTGTAAGGAACACGTTATTCCAACCAGTTCCTTTCCCCTCCATCAGGCGCCCTGGCTGGCCAGGGGGAGGCAGTATAGAGACCAGGATTACTGCATGTCTTTTGTGAGGGTACCTACCCTAGGAGACACGGGGAGAACATGCAAACTCCACACATAAAGGCCCTTTTGCTAACCCCACCTAGGGTGTGGGCACTGATGACACGGAGGAGAGAACACGGCCCCAGGGCCCACAGCGTCTCCAGCGGGAATCGAACCCAGGATCTTCTAGCTGTGAGGCGACAGTGCTACCGACTGTGCCACCATGGCCCCTCGTATTGATACTTTTACTTAAGTAAAAAGAACGGAGTACTTTTTCCACCGTTGATAATAATCCATTGGCCAACGTCACAGTGCTGTATGATTCGGGTATGCATGAATTGGCCTGTCTGGCCTAGTTTCTCTGCAGGGGTCAAGACCCGCAGCATAAGTGGAGGCCGGTCTACAGTAACTAGAGGAACCTTCATTGGATCCCAACTGGCTCAGTGTATGTATAGGCGGAGTGTTCCAGCACATGCTAGTGCATTACACTATAGTGGTTTCCACTAGTGCCTTGTTCCCCAGGGCTTTGGCCATAATGGAAGCCTATGCCAGCAGCACAGTGTCTCAAGGGAACGGAGCTCTACCGATGTATACGCTGCAGGACTATACCAAGCTGAAGCCTGAATGGTGTGGTTTCCCCTGCAGGGCAACCAGACTGTAGTACTTGTCCGACTTTAGTCCATCTTCCATCTTCCATCATTTTTGCCGGGTTATTCCTCCCATAGTTTTGGTGGCACACACTTGGGCCATACTGTATGTCGACCGGTCAAACCGGCCGGTTTCATCGGGACACGCATGTGTTATATGGGGCAGCAGTGGCTCAGGGGTAGATAAACTGTCATTAGAACACGGAGGGTTCCCAGTTCGATCCCAGGGTCCCCCAGAGTTTGTGTCGAAGAGTCCTTGAGCAAGACTCTGAACCCCTAGTTGCTCCCAGTGAGCAGGTTGGTGCCTTGCATGGTTTCCTCAGCCATCAGTGTATGAATGTGTGTGTGTGTGTGTGTGTGTGTGTGTGTGTGTGTGTGTGTGTGTGTGTGTGTGTGTGTGTTGTGTGTGTGTGTGTGTGTGTGTGTGTGTGTGTGTGTGTGTGTGTGTGTGTGTGTGTGTGTGTGTGTGTGCGAGCGAATGGGTGAATGTAATGCAGAATCTCTGTAAAGTGCCATTACCATTTACAATTTATGTAGTAGTTTAATTTATATAAATGTATTTGTGAATTAATTTTCTCCATTGACTTTAATTAAAAACTTAACTTTTCCCAAATATGGAGATGGCTGACATCATACAGTAGATGTCTGACATCACAGACCACATGAGAATGACACAGTATATCCATATATGGGCTTTCCAAGATATGGGCTTAATATTGATGACATCAGGGATCTCCATATATGGGCATAAAAGGAACGAGGACTGACACAGAGATCTCCGTATATGGCCATTAATTTGTTAGTGAATTAATTTCCCCCATTGACTTAAATGGGGAAAATTCAAATAGTAAGACGGAATTCATTTACGAAATTCGCGTCACGGCAACCACACTTGCAATTTCCAACTGCATCTTTCTAGTTTCTACCAGGGCATTAACGAAAAAGTCGACAAGTCGACTGAGTCAACATCAATAAAGGGGTCGACTCCCACCAAAGTCGAAAGTCAAAGTTGGAAAAAAAAGTCCTTTGTATTTTTTTCTATCATTATTTTTGCTCCATGTTTGCTTCTGTACAGCATTCAAACAGTAGGATTGCTTATTGTCAATGATCCAATATTACAGTGCTACATTACATTTGGTATAACATGGTTCTATTGTGAAAATAGCAGATCTACATGCTCACAACGATGCGAGGCGTTGTGATCGGCTATTTTCACAATTTCTGCCTATATATTTTTTGGACAATGTTTAATTTGTCATTTTAGAGGTATTAAAAAGTCTATAAATTGTCACTATAGAAATGTGAAGATACCCTCTATACACTTAAACTTTATGTTGGTTTGTTTACAGTTGAGTGAGAAAACAATGTTTCACATTAAGTTAATCATCTGGGGACCCCCCAGAATAATTGGGGGGTCGTGTGTGATGTGACTGAGTCGAGTTGCAAAAATCACAAGTCGTTAATGCCCTAAGCAGCACCACTCTAACCATTGCGTGACAAAGTATACATTAAGCTACAACATTTTTTCTTCCCCCACTTTAACAGCGAGTGACACTGTCACTCCATGGATTATACATCAGGAAGTGTCACTGACCCTGTTATATAGGCAATTATTCAACCATGCCTACACTTTCACTTTTGCAAAGCAGCAGTAGCTGCAAGTGAACTAAGTCCTCTGTGGTTCTTGGATATTAAACACCTGCTAAAATATATATATCCTCGTCTTGCTGCTAGATCAAGTCTACAGCACGATGTTTACATTAGCAGTGCCTGTTGCCTTTTAACGTTTGCATTTATTAAAGTAGCCTGCCTTGTCTTTGGAGTACAGTGGCAAAAAGGTAGATAGCGAATTATCGATCTACCAGTAGATCACAAAGGCTGTGCAGTAAGATAAGAAAACTTTATTGTCCATCAAATTTTGCATAAAATGGAAATTTGTCTTTGGCACACAGGCAGTCAGTCAGTATACAACAATAAAACATACATAAAATACACAATGCATTAAAATATAAAATGCATCCCATGACATAGCAACAAGTGATCAAGGGGTGTGAGGGTTGGAGCTATTAAAACATTTCCTTATTTAAAATCTCCACTGCAGTTGGCACAAATGATGTCTTATAACCCTTCTTCTTTGCTGTGTTCATGTCAAGATGCGGGTTTTGAAATATAATGTCCATGTATTTGCTAGAGAATCACAGTGTTTACTTATATATATCCATAATAATGTATATCCTTAAAACATGCACTATTGATACGTTTCACACAGATTTAATTTATTTGCTAAATATTTACTATATTGATTTTAAATCATTGAATCGAATCGTATCTTATCGGCATGAATGAACCAGTATCGTATCGTCAACCAACCATGTATCGTGATGCGTATTGTATCATTGTTAAAATGTATTGTTACACCCTTACTGTGCAGGTAGACCACATGCCCCTAACATTGTTTGACATCAAGGCTCCCTTCACGGCTTCTATAGCAGGCAAGAGGCACAATGCAATGCTTTGTTTTCAAGTGTTGCGCACTTGCACTCAAACGTCAGTAGCATTCTCAAACGTCAGTAGCATTGCAAAGTCATAGAACAGGCAAAGAACCCGAAAAACCTACTGTACCACTTCCACACAGAATGGGAATCCATTGTTCATACCGAAAGGGAAATGCAGTCTGCCGTTTATGATTTTTGAAGAAGTTATAATATGAAAGAAATGCCCCGGATCATCTACTACAGGGGTAGGCAACCTTAGGCACGGGTGCGAACATTGGCACAGGGGAGGGTGATCACTGGCACACTGGCAGAAGTGTGAGAGAGGATTTTTTATTTTAAAATCAAATATTGTTTTAAACGTGGTCAATTAAATTAAGTCACCTAATTTGAAGCAAATTATATCCTGCACACAATTCTACATTCATTAAAACTCTGAACTTTGACATGGGGAGGGAGTCGGGCAGAAAGGTGGATTATTGCTATTATTGCTATTGTCTACTGATCATCTCAGCCACACCAACTCAAGACGGCCAAAGACTGATTTTGTTCGGCGGTTCCCGACATTCGGTCATGTTGGAAGTCACCATTATTACAGAAATATATACTGCATGCTATGCTGAACGTAATCCACTTAGTGTCATCTTTTCAAAATGCATATTTACCGTACAGTTTGTGTTTGTATGCTTATTTCGCAATACCTATTGCGCAATCCTCTGTAGAGTGAATTTGTCATTCTCATCACAAAAGTATCGGGTTTCAAGAGGGAAGGGGGGGGGGTTAGAGAGAGAGAGAGAGAGAGAGAGGAGAGAGAGAGAAGAGAGAGAGAGAAGTAAGATACAATACGGTACAGTAAGGTACAGTAGAGTACAGCAAAGTACAGTACAATACGGTACAGCAAGGTACAGTAGAGTACAGCAAAGTACAGTACAATACGGTACAGCAAGGTACAGTAGAGTACAGCAAAGTACAGTACAATACGGTACAGTCAGGTACAGTAGAGTAAAGCAAAGTACAGTAAGGTAAAGTAGAGTACAGTACAATACGGTACTGTCAGGTACAGTAGAGTACAGCAAAGTACAGTACAATACGGTACAGTCAGGTACAGTAGAGTACAGCAAAGTACAGTAAGGTAAAGTAGAGTACAGTAGAGTACAGCAAAGTACAGTAAGGTAAAGTAGAGTACAGTAGAGTACATTAAAGTACAGTACAGTAAGGTAAAGTAGAGTACAGTAGAGTACATTAAAGTACAGTACAGTAAGGTAAAGTAGAGTACAGTAGAGTACATTAAAGTACAGTACAGTAAGGTATAGTAAGGTACAGTAGAGTAAGGTAAAGTAGAGTACAGTAGAGTACATTAAAGTACAGTACAGTAAGGTAAAGTAGAGTACAGTAGAGTACATTAAAGTACAGTACAGTAAGGTATAGTAAGGTACAGTAGAGTACATTAAAGTACAGTATAGTAAGGTACAGTAGAGTACTTTAAAGTACAGTACAGTAAGGTACAGTAGAGTACAGTAAAGTACAGTACAGTAAGGTACAGTAGAGTACAGTAAAGTACAGTACAGTAAGTGGATGGATGGATGGATGGATGGATGGATGGATGGATGGATGTGGATGGATGGATGGATGGATGCATGGATGTGGATGGATGGATGCATGGATGTGGATGGATGGATGTGGATGGATGGATGGATGGGTGGATGGATGGATGGATGTGAATGGATGGATGTGGATGGATGGATGGATGGATGGATGGATGTGGATGGATGGATGGATGGATGGATGGATGTGGATGGATGGATGGATGTGGATGGACGGATGGATGGATGTGGATGGGTGGATGGATGTGGATGGACGGATGGATGGATGTGGATGGGTGGATGGATGTGGATGGATGGATGTGGATGGATGGATGGATGTGGATGGATGGATGGATGTGGATGGATGGATGGATGTGGATGGATGGATGGATGGATGGATGTGGATGGATGGATGGATGGATGTGGATGGATGGATGGATGCATGGATGGATGCATGGATGGATGGATGGATGGATGGATGGATGGATGTGGATGGATGGATGGATGGATGTGGATGGATGCATGTATGTGGATGGATGGATGCATGGATGGATGGATGGATGTGGATGGATGGATGGATGGATGGATGGATGTGGATGGATGGATGTGGATGGATGGATGTGGATGGATGGATGGATGGATGGATGGATGTGGATGGATGGATGGATGGATGGATGGATGGATGGATGTGGATGGATGGATGGATGGATGGATGGATGGATGTGTGTGTGGATGGATGGCTGGATGGATGGATGTGGATGGATGGATGTGGGTGGATCACTGCTGCAACGTAGCTGTGAGCGCCTGCAAAGCAGGCACGATCTCTAGATCCTCTAGTTATAACAATGTCCTGACAATCAAAATACTGTTATGTACTTTGAAGGGATGTCATTAAAATTTATGTTGACATATGGCACACTGACTATTTATTCTAGAAAATAAAAACATGGCACTTCAATTCAAGAATGTTGCTGACCCCTGATGTACTATTGTACAAGATTGGCTTCAGAACTCTTCGTCCTTACCTTCAACAGCGATGCAAATTAACCTCGCAGCATCATTTAGCTTGTATAGGCACCTGCAGGTGCAACAGTGCATATGTGCGTGTGTGCAATCCTCATTTTTTAGGGCCGTTCTATTATAAATAAGAAATGACAAAAGTCATTATATCACGACGCACTTGTCGTTTCCTTCAGAAAGTGACGCAAATTACCAGTAAGGCTAGGGCTCCAAAAAGTTAACCGGGGCGAATTTGAGCGTCCGCCGTTGACGTTGACGTTGACGTTGACGTCGACAGTGGAGCACCCTTCATTAATTAAAACGGGGGCGTTCCCAGCGTTGACGTTGACATAATGCTCGACGCGCCCGGTGGAACCGGGGGGGTAAGACGCCCTAAGGGGGCGAGAAGCGACCTCGCCCTAAAGCGCTGAAACCTCAGAGCTTCTAAATACGGCACAGTTAAGAAGCAGGAGTTAAACTATGAATCTGCTGGTCGAGTCATCATTGTGATGTCAGAACAGGTCAGCTATATCCATATCTGGAGTCTGTGAGGTCAGATGTAGAGGTATTGCCCAGCTCCTTACATGGAGATGTCCTGGCCATATAGAGGGAGCGTGACATGAGGCGTGATGCACAGACGGACGGACGGACAGACATGATCTGCAGGTTTTTCATACTAAATGCGACCTACGGTTGCAATTTCCACAGGAGAAAGTGACGTGAATTAACAAATATGGCTATGGGGCCAGCCCATTTATTTACCAATTATTTCCGGGGTAACCGGAAGGTCACCTGACACCTTGATGACGTCACCGGGATTTCTTTTAAAAAAAGCAGTGTTTACATTTTTTAGAGGGAAAAAGGAAAAAGCCACATAGTGTTAGTCTATGCCATGACCCCCAAAATAATCATATTTTAACTGGGGACCCCCCCCACCCCACCCCTTACGAGCACTACGAGTTGAGGTATTACATTTTGTATGTCACGGACTCACGGTTCTATTGTGAGAATAGCAGATCTACAATTTCTGCCTCTAATATTTGGCCAATGTTTAATTTGTCATTTTAGAGGTATTAAAATGTCCTTCAATTGTCACTTTAGAAATGTGCAGATACCCTCTAGTCTAGACACGTAAACTTTGTGTTGATTTGTTTACTGTTGAGTGAGAAAACAATGTTACACATTAACTTAATCATCTGGGGACCCCCCAAAATAATTTAGGGACCCCCAGACCCACAGGTTGAGAAGCACTGGTCTATATGACGAGTGGTAGTGGAAAGTGACACTGGATGGCACTGTTCGCTAGCTTATGGATCACCAAGTTAGCGCGCAACCTCCTTTTCTTATTTACTAGGTTGCGGTTCTCTCTCCTGATTGAAATGTATTTTCTGTTTACTAAACTGCTGGAGAGACGGTAGACCCATGCTGAACAAATACAAGAAGATTTATGGGGTTAGGGTAACGGTTCCCTAGCCATGTGGCCCATAGTTCAGGAGCCTCTCTCTTGTTTCTGTAGCGTGAGTCAGCTTGATGTACAAGTACTGGACACCCCTGGACATAATGTCACATGAGGTACCAGTACAAGTATACCTCCTGGACACTAGTATGTCACAGGGACTTATCCCCAATCCAACTGTTGATGCATAGTGCCAAGCAGGGAGGCTAGTATGTTTATAGTCTTTCGGTTGGGGATTGAAGTGAACCCTCGACCTCCCAGTCTCAGGGTAGACACTCTAACCACAAGGCCACTGCACTGAGCTGGTACTGAACTACCGAACTTCAAGCAAGTAACTCGCCTTTATTTTCCAAGACTGGGCCCATGCCAGCACAGCAGTACTAGCCAAAAGCATGTTAACAACAGAAGGTCACATGGGAAACTTCGCTGACCACTGTCTTATTTGTCACTCTTCTCTTTCTCAGGCCATATATATGTTCTGTGCCCTCGCCCTGGTCTGTGACGACTACTTTGTTCCATCCCTGGAGAAGATATGTGAGGTTTGTGCCATTTAACCATTTAATGTTGTGACATGTGACGCCAAGTGACACCGTGAGACCATTTAGGGAACTGTTTCTCACTGGTGGTCCATGGCAAGAATGAACGGGAAAAAGCCATGTGTTGCACACCAAGAATAGCTGATCTACTGCTTGTAGGCTATTTTTGGCATGCTGACACCGGTGCTAACTAAATTTACCAATAATTGTTGAATAGAATACTAATTTAAAGATTTAGCAAAAGGACTGCGATATGCCTTATATACCGAATATATTGTATATATCATACATGGGCAACTGGGGGCCAACGTGGGGGTCACATGCGGCCCCCACCTTCACTTAATGCGGCCCGCAGGTTAATACCAGAATACTGATATATTATGGATTTCAGCTGTTCCAATTACAAACATGTAAACATGACCGGCTTTAATTACATCAATCTATATTAGTAGCTTAATGACAAATATTTTAAAAGAAAATGGTCTGTTTTATGCCGAATGTATTTGTATTTAAGTTCATAAAGTTAACATAAGTAAGGAAATACAAAAAACATATTTTTCAGGATTCCAAAAAAATAAATGGCAAAACATTTATTCAGGATTCCAATTAAAAAACAGCAAAAATAAATGTTTTTTTATGTGTGACATAGAATGACAGAGTAGGGCATTCATTTACAAATGAGTTAAAATACGAGATAACTGCCCGATTTAGTTCCAGGGACCCCCCAGAAGCAAAGTTGAGTTACAAATGTTTGCTTAAAAAAATACATATATTCAAAGATTTGCACACATTTTCACGACTTTTCAAAAATAGCAGATCTACGCCTCACACAGCGCAGCACTCGATGCCGCGCTGTGAGCTTGTATATCTGCTATTTTTCAATAGCTAAAGTATAAAATAATTCCAGGCCCCTCCACCTTGGGCCCTGGTAACTCAGTCCCACTTGTGACATCCCTGGTTGTTCACAACATGCCAGTGGTCCAGAGCTATTTATCTCGGCATTGAGATTCCTAGTTCCTGTTTAGTCCCAGTAGAGTGTTCCCAGAGATATAGTGTGTGGATACAAGCATGATATATTAATAATAACTGTTGTGTGGATACGACCGTGGCATATTAATAATAACTAGTGTTAGTTTTGGCTTTATTCCCCAATGACGAGGGGGTCAGAGGTCAAACTATGACTCATTGCTCTTCTATTGTTCTTTTGCTAAGACCAAATAAGTGGATTGTATTGTTCTGCTGAGTGTAATGGATACCTCCTATTAATAAAACATTATGTCTGTCTGTCTGTGTGCGCGTGCGTGCGCGTGCGTGCGCGTGCGTGCGTGTGCGCATGCACGCGCGTGTGTGTGTGTGTGTGTGTCTTTCTGTCCGACAGCGTCTCCAGCTCAGTGAAGACGTAGCAGGAGCAACATTCATGGCTGCTGGCAGTTCTGCTCCTGAACTCTTCACGTCTGTGATAGGTAACACCCCTGTCTGTCTGTCTGTCTATCTGTCTGTCTGTCTGTCTGTCTGTCTGTCTGTCTGTCTGTCTGTCTGTCTGTCTGTCTGTCTGTCTGTCTGTCTGTCTGTCTGTCTGTGGGCGGATTCACACTGCAATCCGATTGTTTAGAACTCTTTCTGAAAACAGTTGCCTGGTCCCCGTTGACCAGCATTCACATTGGCCAAAATTCTCCTGTGCCTGGGCTCCCTGGAGTACACTTCATTCAACTGTAATGGTATTCATGTGCCTCCCGGGGGCGCTGTTGACTATGGGGCTTTGGGAGATATAAAATGTCATGTCACAGAAGAAGAGTATCTTTTCATAATTTAGAGCGAATATAAAGTTTTACTGTGTTCCTGACGTTATCTTGAGTTGTAACAATAACAGAACAACAATACACAACCAAAGCAGTGTGTGCTGACTGTCTTTGAAACATCACAACGTAACGCCGTCTGTAATCATCGCACCACAGTAACGTCACTGGCACATCCTTGGTATCTTAATAGTGACATCGCGGATCAACGCTTGTTATTTTCATCCCAGCAGAAGCGACACCACTTCCTTGTTCATGGAACGGTAGCTTCACATTGCAGCGCACCGTTCTTGAGGACACATCAAGCGGACTCGAGACTACCTCCGGAGGTGGTCTCCAGGCTGCCGTTTCTGAGGACAACCGCAGGCTTCACACTGTCAAAACATCTGCCAAGCAGTCTCGAGAACGCACCGGAGACCGCAGTGTGAATCCGCCCGTGTCTCTCTCTCTCATTCCTCTGTTCAACCCATACTACATGTCACAATGGCAGCTGCACAAAAAAAAAGGCGTCAAATCTGTTGTTTCATGTCATCTGGCACACATTGCGTATGCTCGGCGACGTGAAACGATACTTTTGATACAGTATGTGTGTTTCACGATGTCAGCTTTCTTTTTTTATGCATACTGCTCTATGAAACATGTTTTGTTGTAGGGTGTTGTAGGTTTTTTTTATTTCATTTTAAAAGAATTTGCCACACTACAGTTCACATCACACTGAACATTCTTTAAGGTTTCCCTCAAAGTTTGACGAAAATCCGGTGAAAATAGCCAATCTAAATCTACAAGCTTTGCAACATGTCGCGATGCGACAGGGAGTGAGCTTGGAGGTCTACTATTTTCCGTTGTAGAAGGAAGCGCCAACGGACCTACTATAGAGTCCTGGGGGACACGGGTCAACTAAGGTTTAAGTTGTTTTCAAACCATTAATAAGTCCTTCGCAGACAGAGAGATGTATTTGCGACTGTAACAGCCATGGGATTTGAACCATGGTCTACCACTCACACAAGAGGGAATCCCACACTGGCCAGGGGCATGGGTGTCGCACCAAATTCTGGGCCCTGGGTACAAGGGTTCACTGCGGGCCCGGGCCGGCCCATGAATGTTCTTCATAGGGGAAGGGGGTTTAACCCATTTAGACTGGAAACGCATTATTACGCGTTATTTTGTGCTTTAACTATTGAAAAATAGCAGATATACAAGCTCATAGCGAGGCAAGCTTGTAGATGTGCATGCTATTTTTGAAGTTTTTGAAAAAAGAATATATATATGATTCTATGTCAGTGGTGCTCAAACTTTTTCATGTGAAGGATCCCCAAAATGATATGTATTTGGCCACGGACCCCCATCTCAAAATATTTAGTTCCAAGGACCCCCCAGAAGCAAAATTTGAGTTACAGATTTTCGCTTAAAAGAAATACATACTGTATATTCAAAGATTTGCACACAAAAATAGCAGATCTACAAGCTCGCAGCGCGGCACTCGGTGCCGCGCTGTGAGCTTGTATATCTGCTATTTTTCAATAGTTAAAGCATAATATAATTAAGGCCCCTCCACCTTGGGCCCTAGTGACTCAGTCCCACTTTCCTCCCCCCTTGTGACGCCCCTGGCTAGGGGATGTATTGGACTTATGAGCTACAGTTGTTACGACAGTTTGCTAATGCTGTAAATGCCAAGTAACTGAGCTGTCAGAAGAAGTCATTTCTCCCCACTCAAACTTTATACATAGTTATGTATGGCCCGGAGTCCGCCCAACGGAGAAAATATCCACAATAGCCGTTTTACAATTGACCCTTTATCAGCCTTCTGATTGGTCCCTGACTGGCCAACCAGAAAAATCTTTCTCTTTTGCTACCGGGGCGGAGTTATGCACTGGGACAAAGTCCACATTCTTCCATTAATATTAATGGCGAGAGTGTAGTTTTAAATTGATATTTATTTATATTTTTATTTCATTTTCTGCTTTGTCATGATAAATAGAAACATTTTGGAACAAAATGGAGTGAATACAGAGTGAATATTTATTATTACTAGTCTTGCATAGACATCTCCTGCTAGACACTGCATTGTGCGGTGATGCGCGGTACGGCCACGATGTGGTACGGCGCGGCGCGGTCATAGCGATTTCAATACGTTTAATGAATAAGCTTCAACAAACTAGTATATAGATATTACTAGATATTCGATTGGGTACATATATTTTAAATGGGCAGAATTACAATTAAAATACATTTTTGACTTGACAAAGAGTGAATTAAATATATTTTTATACATTGTCGCGTGGAAACCTTTTCTGTCCAAAACGCTACTTTTTTAGGAAATAGATCTATTCCAATCAATCCAATGTAGTTATTATTTGGTAATTAGTGAATAAAAGTGAACGGTCTCCCTCAGTGTGGCAAGACGTGAGTTTATTTCTATTCATTTATTTTATATATTTTATAAGCAAGAAACGTTTCGGCTATCCAGCCTTTCGTCAGTGTGTCTCATTGACGATGCCTGGATAGCCAAAACGTTTGTTCATTCTTCTAAAAGACATGGAGAAATAAAAAGACACTCACTCCTGCCACTCTGAGAGGGACCCTTCACTTGTTTAAATGTCTTTGTTTTAAGAGGACAGCGCACCGGAGGAGTCGGAGTGCGGTGGTTACAAAAACTTGATCTATCGTTGTTATTTAGTCACCAGCTCTTGATAATACTTTTCATCCTACTAATAAACCAGTGGTTCTCCACCCTGATGAGCACTAAGAGTTAAGGCATTACATTTTGTATAACACGGTTCTATTGTGAAAATAGCAGATCTACATGTTCACAACGCCTCGCCAAGTTGTGAACATGTAGATCGGCTATTTTCACAATTTCTGCCTCTAATATTTGACAATTTGGCCAATGTTTAATTTGCCATGCAGGTATTAAAAAGTTCTTAAATTGTCACTTTAGAAAAATGCAGTCAACCTCTATACACTTAAACTTGATGTTGGTTTGTTTACTGTTGAGAGAGAAAACAATGTTTCACATCAAGTTAATCGTCTGGGGACCCTCCAAAATAATTTGGGGACCACCATGGGGGCCCCGACCCCCTGTACTGCGCATGTGTCACCGCATGCTGAAACAGTGCCCAAATTTGGAGATGACTGACATAACTGATACGTCACATTCAATCCCTCAAATACTGTGCACCCAAACTCAACCAAAACTGCACATAATTCAGAGCACATATGTTTATTGGTACAAAATGTATAAAACCCCACAATTTGACAATTCTGAAACATGTGATTATATTTACTTTGGTAATGGTTCTGTAAAGTATATTTTGATGCCAATACTTTCGTACTTTTACTCATGAAGTAAATTAGAATTTGAATACAAGCCTTTTAACTTGTAACAGAGTATGTTTTTAATATTGTGAATAGAATAGAAACTCAATTAATCAAAAACCTTAGAATGATTTAGAAGACATTTATAGAATCGGGTAAAAATATTCAAAGAAATTTCAGGATTTTTCAAAAATAGCAGATCTACAAGCTCGCAGTACAGCACTCGGTGCCGCGCTGTGATCTGCAATTTTTTTGACATTGTACAAGATCTTTTCAGGAGTACAATAGGAAGTTAATTCTTTCAACCAATGTCTTTGAGAGGGAGGATTTTCAGCTTTCCAGTTTTGGAGAATATACTTTTTCCTAGCTGTACCTGCCAGCAAAATAAAGTACTTTTTATGTTGACTTAGCGAGAGTCCCTGTACGTCTCCCAAAATCCAAATCCTAGGGTCGGGTACCAAATCAGACTCCACTATTTCTGTTGGAGCTGGGCGTATAATTGTAATAATCGTAACTATATATTTCCAGAACTCCTGCAAACATGGGCAGTTCCACAACATATGAAGTAAATCACCATCAGAAATTTTACATCTCTAGCAATTGGGGGAATCATTATTGTACATTTTATGTAATCTATGTGGAGTATAGTAGGTTCGATTAAAAATATTAAACTGCATTTGTCTGTGTTTAGTGGAGATTTAGGTGCCCTCCACACTAGGCGCGGTTGCCGTCGGGGCTGCCGCTAGGATCAGCAGTGGCCACACCGCGGTGAGACACAAACACACCCGCTCAGTGAGTAAACGCTGCGCGGTATTTCACAAAGATGAACACAATCCATCTCTCACCGCCCGCGTACGCATGCACAAACGAGCACGCTCGCGGTGGATTTCACGGGACCGCGCCCCCTCGCCTCGCCGCCCCAAAACTTCGCTGCGCGGCCGAAAAAGCCGCCCGCCTCTCATTGAAAATTAATTGCTAGGAGGCGGTGACCGCGCCTAGTGTGGAGGGCACCTAAGACAGTCTGAGAACCCTCAAGCATGTTATGCCAGTTAATATCATCATAGGTGCACCACCCCAAATCAGATTAAGTGGTTCAAGTCTTAATGCGACACACACACGTTCCAGGTCTTAATGGGTTTTAATCTACAAAAAGCACTTCTTCTTCGTTGTCCCTGCAGGTGTGTTCATCACTAAAGGGGACGTCGGGGTGGGGACCATCGTCGGCTCGGCTGTCTTCAACATCCTCTGCATCATTGGAGTGTGCGGTCTCTTCGCTGGCCAGGTAGGACGTTGTCACGATTAGGGATGATATTTAATGATAATATGTGTTACTTTTGTCAAGTTGTCAATCATCTTCATAGATGGTGGTCAGCCACAAACTCTGTCATAACAACTGGCCAATAAAAAAAATACCAGTTCTGCTCAGAATCTTTCCACGAATTATTAGAAAACACTCAATTGTGGGCTCGATAAAAGGCTCAATAAGCAGGATCGATAAGGTTCTCATTATCAATAAAAATGAACGAGCGCCATCCTTAATCACGATGGTGGGCGTGAGAACTAACCACAACAACACATCGGTCCCCCCGGCTGACCCGGTGGCATTTTAGCACCGAGCACAAATGAAAATGTCACCTATTAATATTTATACCACCTTAAGTTCACGGTGGCGGTGGTACAGTAGAACTTGCACGTGTAATCATGCATATGCAGATACCATTAAACAGAAACATGCACAAGGTGTACTTCCTTCTGCTTCTTGCACGGACACAAAATGCCACTCGGAACCTGATTTAAAGGTAGGGTATATAAGGGATAACGTCTGTCTCAGCGGTCATTATCGAGTGATAAGATCCCGACAGGCTGATATGGCACCGACGTCCCCCGAGCACACCGTGGTCGCCTTGGAAAACAAGGAAGTGTAGAATCCATGTTCTGTTACTGCGTTGTCTATCTCTTGCTTCAAATATTTTTAAAAACATTCTTGAGAGCAACGTGTAGTTGTAAATGACACTTGTGTTTGTTTACATGGCTGTCATGTTGGACACGGCACAAAATTTACACAGTGCAGCCTGCAGTGCAGCAGGTGCTCTGAGCCGTTGATTAGCCAGCGGTCCGTTACAGAGCGGAGCGGTCAACGCCGTTCATTATACAGATATAATTCCAATCAGAATCAAGGATTCAACCAAGCCGTGTAATAATGCTAGCGTAGCCGCCTAGCATAGTCTTGGCAGAGGGAGCCCGGCAGCTCTTTCGCGGACGGGAAAGACTGATTCCTTTGTTTAATCTGCGTCCTGTATTGGATGAAATGGGTATCCCGACCAGAACATGTGTTTTCTGTTTACTATAGAGCTGGAGAGAGAGACAGGGAGACTCCTGTTACTGAACAGTCTATTTGGTATAGCAATGAGTACTATCAGAATATAGAGCTATTTAACACATTAGCACAATAGCTGTGGTTAAATCTGGTGGAGACGCGAGCCGGTTTGCTAGAAAGTCATCTTGAACGCCACTGGCTCTAGAACCAAAGTGCTTTTGGTGAAAAATGGGCCTCAGAGTTAAACTAACACTGAGGATTGTTAAATGAAAAGTGTTGACATGCACCACTTTGTACAATGTCAAATGCACAGTTAGCTGGCCTCATCTGTTCCCGATGCTTTCTAACATATCGCCGTTGTCGGGTGAAAACCTTGTATGTCCAAAACCGTTCGTTTGGCATTTATCATTTTAAAAATGATTTAAACTAGTGAAAACAGCCGATCTACAAGCACACAACGCCTCGCACCACGAGGCGTTGTGTGCTTGTAGATCTGCTTTTTTCACTACTTTTGTGCGACTGCCTTGTGTGATGAAGCAGGGCTTTACTTTGCGAAAGAACGTACACATTTGAAACTTGGAGATACGAGGTTTCCACCCGACAACGACAATATGCCGCCAGGGAGGAGAGATACTTGGCATGGGAACGAGCAGGAACCCCCCCCCCCCCCCCCCCCCTGCTCAAAAAAGATTTAGAGTATATTATACGCCCAGCTCCAAAACAACACAGTGATGCAACCACAGATGGTGCATTACATAAGAATAGTGATGGAGCTTGATAGAGGGGTGGATTTAGGGGAGCATATTAAAATTATCCAACTCCAACCATCCACCCCACCCGAAATTAGTTTATTGGCTTTGGTGTGACTGCGTAGAGTCTATTTATTCTTCAAAGCGCTGTGTTATTAATACTAACATTGTGTCCATCTACAGCAGGGGTGTCACAAGGGGGGGGAAAGTGGGACTGAGTTACTAGGGCCCAAGGTGGAGGGGCCATTATTTTATACTTTAGCTATTGAAAAATAGCAGTTCTACAAGTTCACAGCGCGGCACAGAGTGCCGCACTGCGAGCTTGTTGATCTGCTATTTTTGAAAAGTCGTGAAAACGTGTGCAAATATTTGAATATGTGTATTTTTTAAGCGAACATTTGTAACTCAGATTTTGCTTCTGGGGGGTCCCTGGAACGAAATATTTTGAGATGTGGGTCCGTGGCCAAATACATACCATTTTGGAGGTCCTTCACATGAAAATATTTTAGCACAACTGACATAGAAACATAGGTTTTTTCAAAGAAGGATTTGAAATATTCAGACTCCGCACACATTTTCACGATTTTTCGAAAATAGCAGATCTACAAGCTCGCAGCGCGGCACTCGGTGCCGCGCTGTGAGCTTGTAGATCTGCTATTTTTGAAAGATCTTGTAAATGTGTGCGGAGTCTGAATATGTATTTTTTAAGCTAACATTTGTAACTCACATTTTGCTTCTGGGGGGTCCATGGAACGAAATATTTTGAGATGGTCGTCCGTGGCCAAATACATATCATTTTGGAGGTCCTTCACATGAAAATATTTGAGCACCACTGACATAGAAACATCGTTTTTTTCAAAAAATGTATTTGAAATATTCAGACTCCGCACACATTTTAACGATTTAAAAAAATAGCACATCTACAAGCTCACAGTGCGGCACTCGGTGCCGCGCTGTGAGCTTGTATATCTGCTATTTTTCAACAGTTAAAGCGCAAAATGTGAGTGAATCCTTGTACCCAGGGCTCCAGAATTTGGTGTGACACCCCTGATCCTACAGTATTGAGCCTAAATCACAGTGCGGTGCCAAATTCTCTCTCTTATAACAGCTTCCAGCTTTGTTTGTGTTTAACTCTGCCCCCTCCCTCTCAGCAGCAGCTGATTCCACGCCTGGATGTGGCACGTTCAAGATGTAACTTTTGACCCAGCACTCGTGTATATACAGTGTACACACGCTGTGTAGGAGGGTTGAGTTTACATCGCTTCATGGCATTAATCATGGCATTGTGAGCCTCTGCGTTGCATCTGATTACGTAAAGTCGATAAACACACCGACCAGCTCTTTGTCCACGTAGGCTGGTATACTGCGCTCGCTTGGTTTTCGGTGTGGGTGTGATCTTCGCGGTCGTGCTCGTACTTTTGCGTCGGCACAAACTAGGATGGAGCCAGATGTGTTCTGTTCCAGGGACGTGCAGAGAATGTTAGAGAGGCAGGGGCTGACATTTCTAAAAGGGCCATTTGGTGGAAATATTGAAAATAGCTAACCTCGCCCACCAGGCCCCCTTTCTGGGGGAAAGCCTGGTGTTCGTTCACAACTGGCCGTTTGGTTTCCGCCGGAAGCGCGGAAACCACTAGAAGAAGCGGCGTCGCTTTGATTTGGTTCCCCCCATTTGTTTCCCCAATCCCTATTAAAATGCTCGAGTAGCCTAGTGTCAGTCATGCCAGTCGCTACCAGTTGGACTAAAAGATGCATATACCAAACGATTTTTTCAAAAGCAAAACTACTCCGCATCAAGGAGTTTATTAGGTAGGCCCTGAAAGTATGTCCTTGAGCGCAGGGGAATTATTTTGGGTTAAAACTGAATCCGGTTGGATAGTTCCGGCAAATTTTAGTCCTTTAAGTACTAAACATGATGTGTTGTGGTTTCCGCTCCAGACCGGTTACCCCAAAAAGTGAAGTGATCCCAGGCTAGAAAATAGCAGACCTCCAAGTGAGCTTGGAGGTCGTCTATTTTCAGTGCTTGATACCACACTGAACTAAGTCAATAACGTAAGATGCTGCATTCAAGTTCTGGAGAGTTTGGACAAGGCGATTCTCTTGAATGCTGCCTTCAGGTATGGCATTGGAAAGAGGTCATTTGCATTTCTTTCACCATAGTAAAAACTGCATTCATGGTCTGGAGAGGGCACTTTTTACAGACGGATAAAAGGGCAGGGGCTCAAGCCCCCTTTGATGTCTATGTGTGCACGTGCCTGCGCTGTTCTGTTTTCCCGTAAGAATGCAGGAACTAATGCTTGTGTATACTGTACGTCCTGCTGCACAGTAACGTGAGTCTGTCCCTCTGTTTGCAGGCGGTGAGGCTTTCCCATTGGACGCTGCTCCGCGATTCCATGTATTACACGTTCTCTATCATCGCCCTCATTGCCGTAAGGGTTTATTGTGTACACACGCACCCACACACGCACCCACACACACACACACACACACACACACACACACACACACACACACACACACACACACACACACACACACACACACACACACACACACACACGCGCATGTACACGCACACAAACAACCAACCAAACTTAATACACGCACATGTATTCACAAGGGGAAAGAGAGAGAGAGATAGAGTGGGAAATTAAATATGGATGGAGAATTGTGAACACGATCTAATATACAGTAGAAGGGAGAGTGTACCTAATGTTCCCTCAGCCTCAACCACAACTCTAACCACCACCATAACTGCAGCCCTAACTCCACCTGGCCTAACCCCAACCCCAAACGGAGGTATAGACTGTAGGCCGGGCGTATGTGTACAAATGTACGTAGCCTTCGTGCCTGTACGGTATTTGGAGTGGCATGAAATGTGTTCGAAACAGTTTTTCTTTTTTGTGAGTGGGGCGGATTCACACTGCAGTCCGATTGATTTGAACTGTTCCCGAAACCAGTTGCCTGGTCCCCGCTGACCAGCATTCACATTGGCCAAAATTCTCCTGTGCCTGGACTCCCTGGAGTACACTTCATTCAAATGTAATTGTATGTGTGTGCCTCCCGGGGGCGCTGTTGACCATGGGGCTTTGGGAGATATAATATGTCATGTCACAGAAGAAGAGTATCTTGTCAGAATTTAGAGCGAATATTAAAGTTTTACTCTGTTCCTGACGTTATCTTGAGTTGTAACAATAACAGAAGAACAATACACAACCAAAGCAGTGTGTGCTGACTGCCATTTGGGGATAATGGCTGCACCAAATATCTTTGTTGAAAATAGGTGTTTTTGAGGTTAGGTTTAGGCATAATCTCTTGTGAAGTTAGGATTAGGCATAGTGTTTGTGAGGTCAGGTTTATGGTTATAGGTAGGGTTAGGTTTAGGCATACCAAGCCCACCTGGGCGAAACACCTGGGAAAGGGGGAGTCCCGTTGGCATTCATGTGCACAGCTGCACACAGCATCACTCACTCCAATTAGCTCAACACACTGCTGGCATGACATGGTGCTCTTTCATACCATGATGCAAACGGGGCGGATTAACCCTTTGTAGTGCCCTGTGTTGTGACCTGTTTCCTTTTGGAGCTCCTTCAGCAGCCATTGCTCCAACGTTCCGGTGCTCTTGCGCCGATAGTTGACTTGAGTCTTCTTTCACTTTTGCCCCCCCATCTAATCAGGCTTTTGTGAACACCCTGGACAGATATTAATTTGCTTGAATCAATATTTAGATATTTGATATTCATTTTATCAGACCCTCCCCATCCAGGGCCCATTCCTATACAAACCCTTTGTAACTTCAAACTCCATTTTAACCATGATAGATTCATCAAAAACATACGTCTTTTTTTCTGGTGACTCATACTACCCTCATAATATGTGAGCAGGCCGTGTTTTTTTTTTCGATAATCTTTTTCATTTATTTGTAATAATGTTTTATTGTATTTTCTTATTTTCTTATTTTTGGAATAAATGAAAAAAGTTATCGAATGGGTTTGTATAGGATAATGTCTGATAAAATGAATATCAAATATCTAAATATTGAATCAAGCAAATTAAAAACCAGGGTGTTCATAAAAGCCTGATTAGATGATAAAATTACCAAAAGATATTTTGAAAGTGAAATATCCCTTTAAGACAGAATCCAACTCCTGATTGCCAGAGCTCTTGATGTACTGCACCACCTAGTGGACACATTTCACTGCAGAGAAATGTCAATATCCTACTTCTATGACTGCTACTCTAACATTCCCCTTCTCTGTTCTTGTCAACAGTTCATCTATGATGAGAAAGTATCATGGTACGTGCCTGAATGATCTGTGAAAGCCTGTAAAAGTACATCAAATAGGGCTGCAACTATTGATTATGTTCTTAGTGAATATTCTATTGAATTGTTATACTTTTATATACCAATGAATCAATGCAAAACCTTTTGAATAGCTGTCTTTTAAATAATTGACCAAGTTGATTAGTCTGATTAACCACTTAAGCCCTATTTTATGAAGTTATTCAAGATTCAACAAGATACTCAATTTATGTAATTCCAAAATCTTTTTATTTATTTACTAAGATGTATTAAATCAATGAGTTTGATGAAACGTTGCACCCCTAACATTAAACACATCTGAGAGGTACTGTAGCACATTGTTCACTGTTGTTTGTATGTAGGTGGGAATCTCTGGTCCTGGTCCTCATGTATGTGGGCTACATCATCATGATGAAGTAAGTACTGTATCCTCAACCACTCCTTTCCGTGGTTCCTTTTTTTCATAGATATGTGGTATTGAACACCCTTTACGTCTGTGTGTTGGTTAAAATAATATTGAACCAATGAAAAGTAGTAAAAAGCCCTTCGGTCAAAACCTCCTGACTCCACTTGAGCTCATTTTCCCGAAAATGAACATTTTGGAGTTCAGCTCGACAGCAGTGATATGAGACCTGATCTGTATTCAGTATAGTCTATGCATCAAAGCTACTATGACATGCGGCAATGGCTCAGGGGTAGTGTGGCATGAAGTTCGATCCTGGGCTCCCCCAGAGTTAGTGTCAAAGTGTCTTTGAGCAAGACTCTGAACCCCTAATTGGCCTTGCATGGTTTCCTCCGCCATCGGTGTATGAATGTGTGAGTTAAGGGGGTGAATGTAATACACAATCTCTGTAAAGCGTCTTGGATAAAGGCGCTAAATAAATGCAACATTGATCATTTACATGAATAGTTTACATACAAAGAAATATGTATACAGTAGGTTATACCACTTAAGCCTTGTATACATAATCATTAGAATTAAGAATTTAGGCATTTCAGGGGGGCAGAGGCGAAAGTAGTCATCACTTCTCCCACTGCTCCACCAAAATGACGGCGTTGTGCCGGCGTCGGACGGCGTCAAAAAATGAACCGGGGCGAATTTGAGCGTCCGACGTTGACGTCGGCAGTGGAGCACCCTTCATTGATTAAAACGGGAGCGTTCCCAGCGTTGACGTTGACACGACGCTCGACGCGCCCGGTGGAGCCGGGGGGTAAGACAGGCGAGAAGTGAGACCCACCCCCCCCTTTTTATCTTACACCCACCCCCACTTTTTCCCTGCGCTGAACATATAGTGTCTTTTTTTGTAAATGCAACAAATGCTATTTTGTTATTGTTGCTATGTCTGTAATTTGAGTGCCAAGGACTTCCGACTATACTGTAAACAAGACTGTAAAAGGCCTTATTCGGGATGTTCCTGTTGGACAGGATGTTCTAACTGTACCTGTGCCGTGCTGCATCTCAAATGTGACTACCGTACATGTGATGTTGTCCGTGTCGCTACTATTTATTTTTTGCTCGTCACAATCACGTCAAGCTGACCTGCTTGTGTGCTCCTGTCGTCGGGCAGGTTTAACGGCAGGGCACATCGCTACTTTGACCGGCGGAAGAAGGGCTCGGGGGCCATGGCCAACGGCTTGACAGGGAGCACTGACCTGGAGGACAATGTGACCTGCGATGCCACCGCAGTGCTGCTCAAGAAAGGTAACCCAGTCATTAACCTCGCACCAGGCTTTCCACAGCGGAGGAAAGCCTGGTGATACCGTTTAGAGAAAGAAATATATACAGTATTTTGTCACTGTCGGGCAGAAACCTTGTATCTCCAAGTTTCAGATTTGTACGTTTTTTTCACAAAGTAAAGCCCTGCTTCATCATACAAGGCCGTCGCACAGAAGTAGGTAGTGAAAACAGCAGATCTACTGTGTGTGCTTGTAGATTGGTTGCCCTAGTAATCAATAAAGTTTCCGGAAAAGTTACCCTAGTAATGGATAAAGTTTCCCCAGGACTATAATGTGTTGCCCTGTTGGGCAACCACACTAATGAATGTCGGCTAATATGTCTCTTTTGTGACGAGGACATCCCACAAAATAGTAGGCTATTTAAAGAGGTGGTGCCATAGTTTTGTACTTTTTCTGTTTTTCATGTGTCTAGGAGGTTGAAAGTACTTCATTAGACCCCCTGGTGTGTGTTTTATTTTTTATTTTTAGAAATGATGTATTCTCTTAGTATTTGTTTGTTTTCTCTTGGAGGCTGCCACCTTGTGGTGAAAAGTGTCAGTTAAAAAACACAGATACTAAGTATGTCACACTATCAACTCCTCCCCTATTTACCATTCACCCAACACTGTGGGGTGTGGCTATATCAGCTGGGTCACCACCCACCATGCCATCCATGCATACTTAATGAACTGGGGGTGTGGCCACATAAAAACCCAATTTTAACTCTTTCTTTATACTTTTTTGGAAAAAATCTTGAAGCTCGACCAATACTCGATCTGCAATGACATCACAGCATTGTCATCACGACCAATGTAAGTGTCATTTAAAAGTAATCGTGCAATTAACAAAGTGTCATTCAACAACTTGTTCCAACGATTTAGGCTGTCGTTTAAAACTTATATCCTGTAAATTAGTTTAACTGGTTCACGGTGGTGCTCCTGTGTGAAATGTTTCATTGGACGACACATCTGAAAGGAGGACCTAAGAATTCCCACCAAGCTGCTGTGGTGGTCGGACACAAGCTGTACTCATTTGGAGGATACAACAGCTACCTGAACAACAGGGATCAGATTGAAGTCCATATCTTCAACACATTGTCTTTGCGTTGGAGGAAGTTTCCCCCAGTGACAAATGGAAGAGGACAAAGTCCCTTTGAGGTTCCCTCCGGACGCTATGGCCACACAGCTGTGCTGGTAGAAGAAATTGTCTACATCTGGGGAGGGTATCCTCGCTGCAATGTGATTTATGCCTTTGATGTCGACACCCACAGCTGGTTCAAACCCAGTATTTCTGGGACTATTCCAGAAGGAAGGAGCTTCCACTCAGCCTGTGTCCTGAAGAAGGTCATGTATGTGTATGGAGGATGCACCCACATGACCTATACTAATGACATGTACAAGTTGGACACCATCATAATGGTCTGGTCTCTAATTAACACCAGAGGAACTCCACCACCTGCTTCATACGGTCACTCTGCCACCATCATTGGAACAAAGATGTTTGTAATTGGGGGATATGGGGGCAGCTTCTACAACAGCATAAGAGTGTTTGACACAGAGACCAACTGCTGGCTAAGCATGCCTTCTGGACACCGACTCCCAGAAGAACGTTGTTATCATTCAGCCTTTGCCTACAATGGAGAGCTGTACATATATGGTGGCTGGAACGGGAACCGGTTCTTCAATGATCTGTGGAAATTCAGTCCAAAGACCTTTTCCTGGATGCAGGTTGAGCCCAAGGGGAAAGACCCTTGTGGGATGTCTGGGATGAGCTGTTGCATGGTGGGAGATTGTATTATCATCTTTGGAGGACTCAAAGCAGGCCACATACCTGGTGATGACCTGTACATCTTAGATTTACGTCCTACTTTGAAGACATTATGCAAGCTATCAGTTCTTAATTATGGCCTGAAGAAGTCTGAACTCCCACATGACATCAAGTGGGAGCTGGCAACCATGACTACCAACATCAACAGAAAGAAATAAAGGCACTTGTAATAAATCACCCAGACTCGTTGACTAAAAGGAAGCTCACTAACTCTTCCCAAGCCCGTCCCTTCTTTGTCTCTCAATACAGGATACGTCACATCTGTGACAGCGACTTTGAAGTAAAAGCTGCCGATATGAGTGAAAGTGTTAAGGCGAGGGGATACAAGCCAGATAACATTTCTTTTGTGGATTGTACGCGCAACAAGGTACTTGTAAAAAATCACCCAGACTCATTGACTAAAAGGAAGCTCACTAACTCTTCCCAAGCCCTTCTTTGTCTCTCAATACAGCACGGCTGCTCCACACATTCAACAAATCATCAGGTCCAAATGGCAGGGGTGTCACACCTAATTCTGGGCCCTGGGTACAAGGATTCACTGTGGGCCCCCCATAAATGTTCTTCATAGGGGGAGGGGGTTTAACCCATTTAGACAGCTGGGAACGCATTATTACGCATTATGTTGTGCTTTAACTATTGAAAAATAGCAGATATACAAGCTTGTAGATCTGCTATATATATTTTTGTTTTAATCTTGAAAATTATTAATTATTAATTAAGTATTTGAATAAATCAAATCCTTCTAAGGTTTTTTTTTTTTTTTTAAAGCTATGCTTCTATAGTGGTGTTTCCATAAAGCCTCTTAACTCATTGAGTGCCAATCCCGAACTAGTTCGGCTTTATTATCGTATCGCAGAGTGCCGATCCCGAACAAGTTCGGCTTGGACCCCATCAAATCTGGTGAACATGATTTCAATCGCGATTTTGCATGTTCCACCCCATACAACCCCATCTAACATACAGGGCAGCCATGTTTGTTTACATAACATGTAAAACATGATGGCGATTATCTCAAGAATGCCTGAACGGATTTCCAATCGGATTTTTTTGTTTGAAAGCTGTGAACAAACTGCACAAATCCACTCCAATGCAATCCAGGATTGCATTGGATTTTTTAGAGCTCATTCTTCTCTGTTTTTTTCCCATGCATGAGGTGTGCAAGGTTTAATCATGGCTAAGTTGACGAAAATAAGGCTTCTAAAATGCTTGGTAGCCAATAGCTAACTTCAAGCTAACTTCATCCTCTTCCTGTACATGCACAAAGGAAAGTGTTCAGGCAAGTCATGGCTGCAGGGCTTCTGCATATACCAGCATATCTCTATGGGATTTTCTATGGCCACTGGGCGCCCTCTAGTGGTGAAAGGGGTGGCACTAAATGAGTTAAGGGTTATTCGCTTAATCTTTTTTTATGGAAACATGCACTTCAAAATTCGAATAAACTTTCATTATCCGCAAAAACTTTTATCCGCTTGGAGGAGGTGGATTTTGAGGCTTTATCGAATAAATGCGCATTTGTAAATGGAAACGGGTCAGAGAATGAATGCGAATAGATTATGAAGTTCTGAGTCCATATCGTCCTCCAACTTAACACTTTCCCCTGCCGCTTAACGTCCATTGTATAGTGTTAGCCCACAAAATAAACCGGTTGTTTGTTACACACAGAGTGTAAATTCCTCCCGTTTTCACCTCCCGGAGTCAAGCCATCCGTGGCTAACCCTTCCTCATCCCACGGTGTTGCGTGCCAAAAGTGGCCGATCTACAAGCTCACAGCAGCTCGCGTCTCCGCGCCGCGCTGTGAGCTTGCAGTACGGCCACCTTCCAGAGGACGCTGAAACTTGCAGGATGAGTGTGCAGCGATCGAGTCACAGCAGTCGTGCAGTGCTCATGTCTCGGTTCGGTCTGAAAAAAAAAATAAGCGCGATCAACTCATGCGACCGTCGCTAATTCGAATGACACCCGCAAATGGAAACATGCTATATTTGCTTTGTCTTAATGCGAATTTCAGTTAATTCGCCTCCTATTTTCGAATAAGCTTATGGAAACATGGCTATTGTCAGTGGTGCTCAAACCTTTTCATGTGAACTACCCCCAAAATTATATGTATTTGGCCACGGACCCCGATCTCAGAATATTTAGTTCCAGGGAACCCCGAAGCAAAATTTTGTTACAAATGTTTGCTTAAAAAATACATATTCAAAGATTTAGACACATTTTCCCCTGCCAACTGGTCCATTATTGAAAGCAACTCCTTCTTCTGAAGAGTGTTCACTGATAATCACCCTATTTTTTTCCATTTAGAAGAGCTCCCACATTACATGACAAATTGGTCCACAGCTACCCGATTGAAAGGAAACATGGTTTAACAAACCCACCCATTTGCACCAACAAATGTATGCATTGCCCACATTGTTCTACTGTTCGTCAGACTAAAACCTTCATGGATTCATAGATTTCAAACCCTCCAAAACAGGACTTCCAAGTGTGCGTGCGCTTGCAACAATCTGCCCCAATGTGGGGGTGGGGCAGATATTCTGAATTGGCATCCAGGGAGTGTGTGTGCACAGTTTGGCAGTGACCGGGCAGCGCCAGAGATTAGCTGGTAACAGACGCACAGACGGACGCACGTACAGACGTAGTACAAATAATCACGGACGGAGTGCAAAACATCACAGACAGAGTTCGGCCTGGTGGAGACATTGAATTCCGTCATCAGTATTAGGCCCATATCTTGGAATGCCCATATATAGACATACTGGGCCCTAATTTGACGAGTTCTTATTCGTTAATAAAGTGATAACAGCACCATCGTATGCGTAATTGGTTTTATATGAAAGGGGCATTGAACACAAACACTGGTTTTAGCGTCGCCAGTATATTTAACGCATGTGGGAGTGTTCTTACTGTATGTTAATTAAGGGGCGCAATGCGGTGACATGCTATTATGAACCTTGACTTAAAAAAAACTGAGGGCATACCGTTTAGAGGTGGTCAGACCAGCTTTTAACCACAAAAAGAAATGTTTATTTGGCCATGACTAATTCAGCGTCTTTTGACACACATCACCTTCCCGCTGTGCGCACTTTACCGCACTCATAATAGCAAGATGGTAATTATTCACGCCTGCATCTCATTATTCTCAAGGCGGGATCTCCTAAAGAACTGCTTTTTTTAACGCCGTCAAAATAGGGCGCAAACATCTCCATATTTGGGAAAAGTTATGTTTTTTTTGGGCATTTTCCCATTCAAGTCAATGGAGAAAATTCATAATGACTCACTAATCACTAATAAATTAATACAAATTAAACTATATAATCTATCTCTTAGCACCCAGATGTGTCCCGATGAAGCCAGTCAATTTGACATATGGCCCAAGAGCCCACAATAACTGTGGGAGCAGCGTGGCTAAATACATTTTATCTGGAAAGATGGAAAGAATGAAGTCGGACAAGTCCTACCACACTAATTATGTCATCACGCAATGACATCACAGCATTGTAATCACGACCAATGTAACTGTCATTTAAAAGTAATCGTCCAATTCACAAATTGTCATTCAACAACTTGTTCCAACTAATTAAGCTGTCGTTTAACATCTTATCCTGTAAATTAGTTTCACTGGTTCACGGTGGTGTGAAATGTTTCATTGGACGATACATCAGAAAGGAGGACCGAATGCGTGCCGCGCTGCTGTGGTGGTCGGACACAAGCTGTACTCATTTGGAGGATGCAACAGCTCCCTGAACAACAGGGATCAGATTGAAGTCCACATCTTCAACACATTGTCTTTGCGTTGGAGGAAGTTGCCCCCAGTGACAAATGGAAGAGGACAAAGTCCCTTTGAGGTTCCCTCCCTGCGCCGGACCCACACTGCTGTGCTGGTAGAAGAAATTGTCTACATCTGGGGTGGGTATCCTTACTGCAATGTGATTTATACCTTTGATGTCGACACCCACAGCTGGTTCAGACCCAGTATTTCTGGGACTATTCCAGGAGCAAGGAGCTACCACTCAGCCTGTGTCCTGGAGAAGGTCATGTATGTGCATGGAGGACGCACTCAGCTGTATATATATATTAATGACACGTACAAGTTGGACACCACCATAATGGTCTGGTCTCTAATTAACACCAGAGGAACTCCACCTCCTGCTTCATACCGTCACTCTGCCACCATCATTGGAACAAAGATGTTTGTAATTGGGGGATGTGGGCGCAGCTTCTACAACAGCATAAGAGTGTTTGACACAGAGACCAACTGCTGGCTAAGCATGCCTTCTGGACACCGACTCCCAGAAGAACGTTGTTATCATTCAGCCTTTGCCTACAATGGAGAGCTGTACATATATGGTGGCTGGAACGGGAACCATTACTTCAATAATCTGTGGAAATTCAGTCCAAAGACCTTTTCCTGGATGCAGGTTGAGCCCAAGGGGAAAGACCCCTGTGGGATGTCTGGGATGAGCTGTTGCATGGTGGGAGGTTGTATTATCATCCATGGAGGATTCAAAGCAGGCCACATACCTGGTGATGACCTATACATCTTAGATGTACGTCCTACTTTGAAGACATTATGCAAACTATCAGTTCTTAATTATGGCCTGAAGCAGTCTGAACTCCCACATGACATCAAGTGGGAGCTGGCAACCATGACTACCAATAGTAACCAAAGTTACCCTAGTAATCAATAAAGTTTCCGGAAAGGTTACCCTGGTAATAGATACAGTTTCCCCAGGACTATAATGTGTTGCCCTGTTGGGCAACCACACTAATGAATGTCGGCTAATATGTCTGTTTTGTGACGAGGACATCCCACAAAATAATACATTTAATGAATGTTTTAATCACCAAGATCTGCTTCTCTACCGCATTTGAGGAGGCTGTTTTTTGTTGTCAACAACAACAAAGCATTTTCCCAGTCCAGTCAATGGAGAAAATTCATAAATTATACACTAATAATCACTAATAAATTAATATAAACTAGAAAGATTCAATTGGAAATTGCAAGTGTGGGTGTGGTTGCACACTTGCTTTATTCTACAGAAAGCTAACTGTCATCTGAAGCTCGACCAATATAGTCCATGGGCCATACGAGATGTCGGTATCAAAAAGGTGGCAAAGGTTACCATGCATTTTTGAAAAGCTCTATATCTGTAGATTATATTTGGGTATGATAACCCTTTCTTAGACACAGCTAAATTGGTGTTATCAGCCGCTAGAGTTGGTGTCCCATTAACTTTACATTACAGGAAAAAAAAGCTAAAAAATAATCTACTTTAAGTAGCATAAGAGGGGTCAAACTAGGGGGGTTTCATGATGCTGAATCCATTGCAAGCATCTGTTTTGCACGAAAAACTTTCCTGGGGCTAACAGCACCCACAAATGTGTGAAAAGTGATGACTCATCACTTTTCATCACTAAACCATAGTCTTGTGGGACAGTTTTTAGCCCAAGGAATGTTTTTTGTGCAAAACAGATTCTTGCAATGAATTCAGCATCGTGAAAACCCCATAGTTTGACCCCTCATATGCTACTTAAAGCAGATTCATTTTTTGCTTTTTTTCCCTGTAATGTAAAGTTAATGGGACAACAAATCTAGCGGCTGATAACAGCAATTTAGCTGTGTCTAAGAAAGGGTTATCATACCAAAATATAATCTACAGATATAGAGCTTATATAAAATGCATGGTAACCTTTGCCACCTTTTTGATACCGACAACTCGTATGGCCCATGGACTAATACTCGAGCTGCAATGACATCACAGCGTTGTCATCACGACCAATGTACGTGTAATTTAAAAGTAATCGTCCAACTAACAAAGTGTCATTCAACAACTTGTTCCAACTAAAGCTGTCGTTTAACAACGTATCCTGTAAATTAGTTTAACTGGTTCACGGTGGTGCTGCTGTGTGAAATGATTCATTGGACGATACATCTGAAAGGAGGACCTAAGAATTCCCACCAAGCTGCTGTGGTGGTCGGACACAAGCTGTACTCATTTGGAGGATACGACCGCTACATGAATAACAGGGATCAGATTGAAGTCCACGTCTTCAACACATTGTCTTTGCGTTGGAGGAAGTTGCCCCCAGTGACAAATGGAAGAGGACAAAGTCCCTTTGAGGTTCCCTCCAGGCACTGGGGCCACACAGCTGTGCTGGTAGAAGAAATTGTCTACATCTGGGGAGGGTATCCTGACTGCAATGTGATTTATGCCTTTGATGTTGACACCCACAGCTGGTTCAAACCCAGTATTTCTGGGACTATTCCAGAAGCAAGAAGGTTCCACTCAGCCTGTGTCCTGGAGAAGGTAATATATGTGCATGGAGGACGCATCCAGCTGACTGGATGGACTAATGACACGTACAAGTTGGACACCACCATAATGGTCTGGTCTCTAATTAACACCAGAGGAACTCCACCTCCTGCTTCATACGGTCACTCTGCCACCATCATCGGGACAAAGATGTTTGTATTTGGGGGCTGGTGGGGCAGCTTCTACAACAGCATCAGAGTGTTTGACACAGAAACCAACTGCTGGCTGAACACACCTTCTGGACACCTTCTCCCAGAAGAACGCTGGGCTCATTCAGCCTTTGCCTACAATGGAGAGCTGTACATATTTGGTGGCTATGGGAACAGCAACCAGTACTTCAATAATCTGTGGAAATTCATTTCAGAGACCTTTTCCTGGAAGCAGGTTGAGCCCAAGGGGAAAGACCCCTGTGAGATGTCTGGGATGAGCTGTTGCATGGTGGGAGATTGTATTATCATCTTTGGAGGACTCAAAGCAGGCCACATACCTGATGATGATCTGTACATCTTAGATTTACGTCCTACTTTGAAGACATTATGCAAGCTATCAGTTCTTCATTATGGCCTGAAGCAGTCTGAACTCCCACATGACATCAAGTGGGAGCTGGCAACCATGACTACCAATAGCAACATAAAGAAATAACATAACATAACATAACATATCGCACACATGCACAAGCACACACACACACACACACACACACACACACACACACACACACACACACACACACTGAGCACATTACGATCAAACAATGAAAACACAAACCAACAAACAGGTTCAAAGTGCAAGAGTGTGGTTGGTGTTTTCACACTTTCCCATTCAAGTCAATGGGGTTACTCTATAACGATGACGTCACTGGGAATGCTGCTTCCTCATTGGATAAAAGTTTATCTAAACATAGTAAAGCTGCACTTGTACTATAGTGCATGGATCTTCAACAGGGGGTCCGCGACCCCTAGGGGGTCCTCAGAGTCACTACAAGGGGTCCTCCAAATCTTTGAGCGATAGAACTTTTTTTTCTTCTTTTTTTATATTAACCACTTGAACCCTAGCGTCCATATTCTGAGAACTGTAGCCAAAAATAGCAGATCTACAAGCTCACAACACCTCGTCGCGCTATTTTCGGCAAAGAAGTTTGGTGTAGAGGGGAAAAAGAGCAGGCTAAGTACAGAGTGAAAGGTCAAGTTTATTAAGTATTGACGGTTCAAGTGGTTAAATATCTGAAAACACAAATTGACATGAATCCAAAATACACTGATGACTGTGCTGTCAAACGATGAAACTACGGAATCTATGAACAGGTTGTGGGGGTCCCTGCTTCATCTCTCTCTCAACTAAAGGGGTCCTTGGCCTGAAAACGTTGAAGACCCCTGCTATAGTGTGTTGCCCTGTTGGGCAACCACACCAATACGTCTCAGGATTTATTGTGTTTTCCTGGAACCGCTGTAACCATGTGGCTTTTATTGCTTTTCAAATGAATCGGATCAAATACTGAATATTGTTGCTGTCGGTCAGAAAGCTCTCATCTCCATATTATACCTTTTTATGTTTTTGTAAATTAACGCCCTACTTGACCGTGCTACAGTGTATGCGTCACTGCCGTCACACAAAAGCATCAAAAGTAGCAGATCCGCAAGCTCCAAACGCGGCGCGAAGCGACACGTTTAGAGCTTGTCGATCTGCTACTTTTGCTATTTCAGAATTTGAATCCTGAAAATCGACAGTTTTGGACGTATGAGGTTCCCACTTGACAGAGACGGTATATTCTGTACCTGTGGAGTTACAGTGGGTGCCAGGCATTACCGCGGAAAGTGGGGGTGCTGGAGGGGCGGCTGCCCCCCCTCCCCACTGCTCCAGCCGCCGCTTTGAAGCTATGTTTCAAGCAGTTGTCCTCAAAACCACTCGTCATGGGGCGCCTGCTGGCCTACTTACTGGTCCAGGCGCATACCGCTTAGGCATTGCCACTTGGCATTGATGCCTGGCGGCGTCGCCGGTTCGATTCCCGATCCGGACGACCTTTGCCGCGTGTCACTCCCCGTCTCTTGCCCCCTTACCTGTCAGTCTACTGTCATGTCCAATACAGGCAAAAAGCCCAAAAAACTAATCTTAAAAAAAAGAAGAAAAAAAAACACCAGCAGACCTACAAGCTCGCAACAGTCGCGTCCGCAACGAGCTGTGAGCTTGTTTATCAGCTGTTCTCGTGTGCAATGCCTTCTCATCGTGGCTAACCCTAACATTCTCTGTATCGTTCCAATTTTAGCCCAAAGACAGCGCCCCGTTGCCAACAAAGGGCATTTTGGTATTGCATCTGAAACGGCTTGGAATTAGAGACAGACAGAACATGACATTTCTATATCTGAGTGGTTGTTTAGGCTAAAACCTGCATGTATAAAACCGTATTATGGACCAATATCTATATAAAATATATATATTTTGAAAAGCATGGTGTGACCCCTTTAAAACATCCCCAGATTACTTGGGATCACTACTTTCTTTTCCGACACCAGCCGTGCCAGTATTGTGTACAAAAGATATAAACGAAAACTAAACATCGGTGACTGATCCACAATGAGGACTGTGATGTGGCGCTCCCCACTCCAAGTTTAATCCATTCACCAGGTTACGCAGACCTCCAGGGGTCCTTGAGGGGGTTCCAGGTGGTCCAGCTAAATGACGGAGAGTTGGTAACCAAATGGACCCTGTTAGATCTTATAACTAGAGATGTTACCGATCAATCGGCAATGGATCGGATCGGGCCGATCAAAGCGTGATCGGCGATAATCGGTGGTTTAGATCAAAAGGTAAAATCACAGATCCGATCCGATCGGTGCATCCGATCAACCAGCCGTTCAGTATGCCCACTTGAGGCCATTTTGGGGTATTGATTTCCACAGTGCTGAAGGAATAATTAGTTACTGCTATGATAATAAATACATAGTAATGCTGGTAAATAACTATAAGGCAAATATATAAATGAATTCATGAGTGAATTAATTAATTAAAGTTAAAACATTAACATTTAGAAAATATAAATAATATATAAATAATAACTTGATTGGATCGGTGATTGATCGGTATCGGGTGATCAAACTTTTGTGATCGGTGCTCGGTGATCGGTTCCAAAAAACCTGATCGGACCATCCCTACTTATAACTCCTGAGAGCGTAAAATTAAACCAAATGGACCCGTATAATGTTGGGACATTACATACATGACACGTGCGTGTGCGTACACCCACCACCTTGTATCATAGCCCGGCTTTCATTGTAAATATAATAATAATAATAATAACTTGCATTTATATAGCGCCTTTCATGAACCCAAGGCGCTTTACAAAACCAACTAAACAAAAAACTAAATGCCATAAGCCTGAGTGAATACTGTAGGTGTATTTTCAAGGCAGCCTTAAACAAGTCCAGTGTTGGAGCATGGCGAATCTCCATTGGGAGAGAGTTCCACAGGGTGGGGGCAGCTAGCCTGATTTCAGACTCAGCTCAGAGTCCACTCTGAGAGTGGGCGGGGTCTATGGTCTGGAAGCAGGCTAGGGGGCAGCCACACTGAAGGCTCTGCACTGGGGACAGTATATAATGCTGATAATGCGAATCAGCTAGTCACACAAGTTGGATATATCAAACGAGTATTACCGAATAAACGAAACGATTATACCAAACAAAACACATTTTAAACTGGGGGATTATTTTGGAAGTACACGGAGTGGTTGCTTCCAGTCGTGGGTTCCGGCCACCTGATGACATAAGATTATTATTATTTACCGCTCCAGATCAGAAAACCGAAAATTAGTTTTGATCTCAGGCTACCGAATCATAGACAGAATATCATAACAGAATGGAGAGGTGCTGCTGTTGACATAAACTTGTATGGTGTCAAAATCTAGTGTAATCTAAAGTCTTGTAATACAATTTACAATTTAGGCATAAAGCAGAAAGTATAGATACTCCTGGCCCAATACAGCTCAACTACAAGTGAAAGTTGCTCAGTCAACTTTTTACTTGAGTTAAAGTAGTGTAGTGCTTGCTTTAAAACAAATACTTAAAGGGGGCCTGTCACCTAAAGGGTTACTGTCACTTTAAGAATCATCTTAGAAAACAAGTTAATATTTTTATGATGTCATTGTGGGGATGCGCAATTATAAGCTAATCAAATTAATTGTCTGTATAGCCTGACTGTATGACTACTTACTGTACTGGTCAGCTGTTGTTGGGGGGCGAGGGGCAGATTACATGAGCTTCAGACTGTTTCAGACCGTTTTCAGAGAAGCTCATGTCACAGTGTAATCTGCCCCTCAACCCCTTTAGGTGACAGTACCCCTTTAAGTATTTAAAAGTACAAATGACAATGCACATTTAGTTTTTTTATATCAATGCATGTCTGAACTACTAAACATACATTGTGTGTGTGTCGTGTCCCTCTAGCTAACTTCCACTGTACACCATCTGTGCTGATGGTGGACGAGCTCCTGTCAGCCTACCCTCACCAGCTGTCCTTCTCCGAGGCTGGCATGAGGATCATGATCACCAGCCACTTCTCGCCCCGCACCCGCCTCACCATGGCCTCGCGCATGCTCATCAATGAGGTACAGTACATGTACGGTACACAGCAATACCCCACTCCTTCTGAAGGTGATTCATACGTGGTTAACCCATTTAGAACGGGTACACATCATTGTGTATCATTATTTTATGCTTTAACTATTGAAAAATAGCAGATATACAAGCTCGCAGCGCGGCACCGAGTGCAGCGCTGCGAGCTTGTAGATCTGCTATTTTTGAAAAATAATTAAATAAAAAAGATTCTATAAGTGTCTTTTGAATCCTTCTATGGTTTTTTGATGTCAGCAATCTGGCTAGCCATCATCAAAGAAAAGGTCCTTTTCGCTTAACTGGCAAAAAGGATCTGTTCTTGAGAGACTACTTTGTCAGTGGTTCTCAAACCTTTTCATGTGAAGGACCCCCAAACTGATATGTATTTTGCCACGGACCCCCATCTCAAAATATTTAGTTCCAGGGACCACTTAGAAGCAAAATCTGAGTTACAAATGTTCACTTTAAAAATACATATATTCAAAGATTTGCACACATTTTCACGACTTTTTCAAAAATAGCAGATCTACAAGCTCGCAGCGCGGCACTCGGTGCCGCGCTGTGAGCTTGTAGATCTGCTATTTTTCAATAGCTAAAGCATTCAATAATTCTAGGCCTAAATAATAATAATAATAACTTTATTTATATAGCACCTTTCTAGACAAAGTCACAACGTGCTGCACAGTATTTCTACACACTAAAAAAAGCAGGGGAAACACAAACACACGCTTGTCGGATGCTCTTGGGAAGGGCGTTCCACATTTTTGGGGGCACAAACAGAGAAGGCTCGTTCTCCCTTGTTTACAAGGTGGAATTTCTCAGTAACCTTTTGGAGAGCCCCATCTGAGGAACTAAGGGTGCGAGGAGGGTCATAGGGGGGCAGGAGATCAACGATATATTGGGGTGCAAGACTAGGGTGACCAGACGTCCCGGTTTACCCGGGACAGTCCCGTTTTCAAGCTGCGTGTCCCGACAAATATCTCTAAAACACTAATATGTCCTGGTTTTCAACATTCACTGCAAAATTGTCACGGTTTTTGCCAGAATTAAAATAATAGTAGCTGTTTTCAGTGGTTGCATAGACATTTATCATGTTCTTTTCATGAAAACATGCTCACCTAAACAATCAGAAAACATGAACAAATTCAATGCGTGTCTGAATTCGACACTGAGCCTGTTTGTCAATTACTCACCGCCAGTATGCAACCCTGCGTACTGGCTGCGTACTAACGTACTAACGTTCGTGCGCGTGCACGAACGTTAGAGAATGGGCACGCGCGTGCACGGTAACGTGCGCATTGCTTTTAGGGTCCCGGTTTTAGGCAACCGTGTTTTGCGTCCCGGTTTGAGTGGCTGAAAATAGACCCAATATATCGCTGTAGTTGTACAGTGCTGCGTGTCCGTGATGCATTGTGAGCTCATAGATTGGCTATTTCCAACGCCTATGGATATTATGGGTCCAGCTTGTCCTGTGTGTGTGTGTGTGTGTGTTAAATATCGTTATAACGGCGATATTTAATGTCTGTTTGGAGAACAGGCGTGTCCCTGAGTCGTGGAAGGGCGCGCTCATTCACAGGATCCCCAAAAAAGACAATATCCCGGACAATCCGTCAACTTGGAGAGACATTTCACTATTACCTACCATCTATAAAGTGTTCATGAAATGCATCCTTGCCCGAATCCTCCCGTGGCTTGTGGACGAAAATATACTATGTCCCAAGCAAAAGGCCTACATCAATCGACAAGGCATGAATGAACATGTGTTCTGTCTCAAAACAGGAATTGACGATTTTAAACACGGTTCTAGTGAATTCTTTGCCGTTTTTCTAGACTTCCGTGATGCATTTGGCACATTAGCACATAATGTCATGGTAACAACACTTGAGGAATTCCACCTACCACAAGTTTATATCGACATTGTTAAAGATGTGTATACTGGGTCATTCATACAAGTTATCTGTGGTAAACATCTCACAGACCCCATTCCTCTACAAGTAGGAATTAAAACTGGCTGCCCTTGGAGCGCTGTCAACTTTGTGTTGGCACTGAACCAGTGGTTAAAATGGCTGTGTATGTGTGCCCCTGCCAATGCTATTTCCCCTAACCCCGTTCAGGGGTATGCAGATGATGTCCAGATAGCCTCTAATCAAGGAGCAGTAGTAAAGAACATGCTCTCCAAAACTGACACATTTCTAGAGTGGTCAGGGTTAGAGGTGAAAGACTCAAAATGTGCAGTACTCTATGAAAGGCGGAGCGGGGGAAACCGCTGGTATCATTCTAGAACAGATACAAAAACTGACTTCACCATTTGCAATAAACCCATTAAAGTCTATTCACGTCACGAGACTTACACATATCTGGGTCATAAGTTCAATGTGGCAGGAGAGTGGAAAGTTCAGGTGGATGAATTAATGTCTGAGTACTCCAGTAGGCTAGATTTAATCCATACATCACCCCTGCCACTTATCATGAAACTGGAGGCAGTCAGAGTAATCGCATTGGCCAAGGTGCAACATCTTTTCTCCAATGTACATGTTCCACGAAAATCACTATGTGATCTGAATGATAAAACTGTACACTTAGTGAGACAATGGACTGGTCTTAACACACACACAACACGTGACATTATATTTCACAGCAAACGTGAGGGCGGTCTCGGTGTTCCCAATTTTGAATGGTCATATATTGCTACAAGGCTCTCCCATTTGTTAAATATGTTGAACAATGATGACCAGTATGTGAGAGAGCTTGCACGTTCTTCTCTGTTTTTGGACCTAAAACGACGCAAGGTCCCACTGGCATGTGGCTCAGATCCTAACTTCCTAGGCTTCAAGAGGAAGCTCAGTGGAAAGCTGGACAGTCGCTGCCCCGGTTTCGGTGCATGGTCAGATTGGCCAGACTTAAATGATCTGTGTTGCTGGGCGGATGTTACCTTGGAGTGGGTAGGGCCTAACTCTGAGGTGATGGCTGTCTCAGAGGACTTTATATCTGACCCCAGTATCTCTGTCAGAGCCACTATGACTGTGTGTGGAACAGAACACCAACTTCCACTAACTAATGCCAGAGGCCGCCTCCTATGGGCACAACAGCAAAGGCAACGGCAGCATTGGACTGAACTGAGACTGCAGGGCAAGACTGCATGTCTTCCTGCTGCTGACCATTCTGTATCTCACTCAGTGTTCAAAAATGTTGCCATAGACGAATGTATTGTTGTCTTTACTCTGAAAGCGAGGTTGCAGGTTTTACCATCTAAACTTAACCTCTCCATCTGGTTTCCAGGCAATCATGCTCCTTACTGTATACATCATGGTCACGAACAAATAGCTGAAACCATGTCCCACATCTTAAATGGGTGCCATGTATACAGGGGACTCTACATAAGTAGGCATGACAGAATAGTGGATTTGATATCAAAAGATATCTCATCCATCTTCAGGTCCTCTATTATGCTATATAAGCATTCTACTGTGAAGCCGAGCATGTTTAGCCTTTGTAATGATGATTCTGCGTTCTCTAACATTTCAGCTAACACCCCTGATGTCATTGTTGTTAATGAAACCCATAGGGAGGTGTTTATTCTCGAGGTCGGCTGTACCTTTGACTACAGCTTAGAGGAAGCTTTCTTAACCAAAGTGTTAAAATATCATCCGCTAGAGCAGACCATCGCTCAGCTAGGCTACAGATGTAAACTCTTGGTTTTTATCTTTGGGAGCCTAGGGCATGTGCACAAGCTGGTTGTAAGGGGCCTTCAAATGGCCGGCCTCCCCAAAAGGAGAGCCAAACAATTAGCAAGGTACTGCTCTGTATCAGCTATTATAGGAAGTCGCTCCATTTGGAGGAGGCGTTGTTATCTTTACCCATGATTGTTGTCTGCTGTGCTTGACATCTATGCCAACAGTATTGTGTGTAACAATGTTCTGCCCTACCTGCACTTTGTAACTGGCAGTTTTCCTTGATTATCTGACTGCACTGATATTGTTTATGTCCTTTGTACGAGGAATTCTTGTACTTCTGCTTATGTGGACATAAATAAACATTTCAAATGTGTGTGTGTGTGTGTGTGTGTGTGTGTGTGTGTGTGTGTGTGTGTGTGTGTGTGTGTGTGTGTGTGTGCGTTTGTGTGCATGCTTTCCGATGTGATTCCACACTTGTTTTATGTAGTTATGCTATGCAGTGTTACACACTTGTATTCGCTGTAGTTAGTGTTATTGATTCTAAATGTCGGTTTGGTAATATCTTTGGTTAACCCATTAATAAGACCTGGAATTATTTTATACTTTAGCTGTTGAGAAATATTCAGATATACAAGCTCACAGCGCTGCTTGATTTTTGCAAATCTTTGAATACCGGTACATATTTTTCAAAGCAAACTTTTGTAACTCAAATCTCTGCTTCTGGGTGGTCCCTGGAACAACATATTTTGAGATGGGGGTCCACGGCCAAATACATGTAATTTTGGGGGTGAATGACATGAAAACGTTTGAGAACCACTGATTTAGAAGAAGGATTTAGAAGACATTTATAGAATCGGGTCAAAAATATTCAAAGACTTGCACTTAAAGGGCCAGTTCACCTCTGGGACAACCAGATCTTATTTTATTGTTGTTTGGGAAACGATCAACACAACAGTACAATACAAAGCATCATATGATGCTTTGTAGCATGATATTGCATCATACGATGCGTCATAGCATTTGTTTGAGCATGCTGAAATACAAAAATATCTAAAAACACAGATTGAACCCAGAAAATAACTCGGGATTTGGTTGATCGTGTCCCAAAACAACAATAAAATAAGATCTGGTTGTCCCAGAGGTGAAGTGGTCCTTTAATGTTCACCATCTTTCAAAAATAGCAGATCTACAAGCTCGCAGCGCGGCACTCGGTGCCGCGCTGCGAGCTTGTATATCTGCTATTTTTCAATGGTTAAAGCATAAAACGTGTTCTGTGGCCGTTCTCCCAGAGGCAACGGCTGATCAACACCAGCGAGACGCGCATGGTGGTCACGCGCATCACAACCAACGGGGACTCGGACGTTGCGGCGTCCAGGGCGCTACAGGAGAGGCGGGGCCTGGAGAACGGGATGGGCGGCGGGGCCGAGAGGGGTCTCAACGGGAGGTGCCGGGTCCAGGGGCTGGACGCCGGCGGGAACAAGACGGAGAACGAAAACGACGACAACGAGAACAACGAGAACGGCGAGGAAGGCGAGGGCGAAGAGGACAAGGACGGCCCTCTGGTGCCTTTCAGAGCTCCAGGTGACACACGCCGTTCCACTTCCATACACTAGGGGGAGCACACGTGACGACACAGTGCATGGCTAGGGTTGGGATCCTTTGGGATTTTAACGATTACGGTTCCTGTTAAGAGCTGGAACCACTTTAACCATTATTTTATGCTTTAAAGGGGTACTGTCACCTAAAGGGGTACTGTTGCTTTAAAACGTCATCTTAAAATATGAGTTAATATTTTACTGTATTGTTGGGGGGGCGAGGGGCATATTACATTGTGACATGAGTTTCAGACTATTTCAGACTCTTTTCAGAGAGACCACGTGACCTACATACTACTATAATTCTGGGGCGTGTCAGCGGGCCTTTAACTAAAATAGCAGCTCTGTAAGCTCACGCTGCGAGCTTGTATATCTGCTATTTTTGAAAAATCGTGAAATTCTGGTCCCACCTTAATTTACAGTATGACAAAATAAAGCCATAATAAGAAATAATGTGTTGGTGATTAGAACTAACATATTTTTATTAGACAGAAACAAAGACAGAATAAGACAGAATAAAGCCATAAGCCTGTCATAATCAGTGGTACAGTGTTTTGACACACGTGTATGGTGGGGTGCTTTCAGCTATGTCATTGCTGTGCGTCAGTTATTATTGCCATATTTGGGAATACTTCAGTCACAAACAGATAGACAAACAGATTTAAGATATAGAGCATCGCAGCGGAAGTGGATGCCTGGGGTCACTTTCACTTTCACCATTCATTTTCGCCATAGACTTTTACAAAAACATTTATAACAATTATGTTAAGCCTCGAACCAAGCCATCCAGGATGGAGGTGAATCATGATCATATAACCTTTTTTTCTATGAAAAGAACATTTTGAAAATCGCTAAACAAAGGGTAGTTATTAAATGTAGTATATCAAATAATGTAATATTAAAATATGTTTTCACATAGGATCAAAGGTTATATGGTCATGATTCACCTCCATCCTGGATGGCTTGGTTCGAGGCTTAACATAATTGTTATAAATATTTTTGTAAAAGTCTATGGCAAAAATGAATGGTGAAAGTGAAAGTGACCCCAGGCATCGACTTCCGCTGCGATGCTCTATAAGGGAAGGGCTGTAGCATACGCGACGCGTGTATCAAAACACCGATCCACTTCCAAGGTTGGACGCCCCACTTGTTGGTGGCACCAAGTGGCACCTGGTGGGGACGCTGTCATCGCTGTCAGCGCGTTACTTTAACATTAAAACCCGACGCGTTATCACGACGATATTATCACTATAGACATGCTCTAGTGTGAAAAATTTATTTTTAATTTCACAGCGCCTTTAAAGAGGTGGTGCCATGATTCCCCCCCCCCTATAAAACATGATTATCAGGTATTATGATTATACTAGGAGGAAGATTTTTTCCAAAAAAGTATACAGAAAGAGTTAGAATTGGGTTTTTATGTGGACACACCCCCAGTTCATTAAGTATGCATGGATGGCATGGTGGGTGGTGACCCAGCTGATATAGCCACACCCCACAGTGTTGGGTGAATGGTAAATAGGGGAGGAGTTGATTCTGTGATGTCATCTTATCTGTGTTTTTTAACTGACACTTTTCACCACAAGGTGGCAGCCTCCAAGAGAAAACAAACAAATACTAAGAGAATACATCATTTCTAAAAAAAAAAACACATAAGGGGGTCTAATGAAATACTTTCAACCTCCTAGACACATGAAAAACAGAAAAAGTACAAAACTATGGCACCACCTCTTTAAATACCAATTGATGCGTATTGGAGTCAATGGCGGCCAAGCGTTGGATATCAGTTGGCGCGTTTTGGCGTCAATGGCGGCCAATGTTTGACTAACTGTTGCACCCCTGCTGTATTCATTACTATCATTTATGTGTTCTTGTCTCCCCCTGGTGGCCGTGGTGCAGCTGGCGTGTGCAACAAGCTGAAGTGGCTGTTCATGTGGCCCCTGTGTTTCCTGCTGTTCTTCACGGTGCCAAACTGCAGCAAGCGGCGCTGGGAGAAGTGGTTCATGGTGTCCTTCATCACGGCCACGATGTGGATCGCTGGCCTCTCCTACATCATGGTCTGGATGGTCAGTCAAAGGAGTCCTCTCACTCACTCACTACCATGTTGACGTCAGGGGTGGGCAACTTTGATGATGGAGAGGGCCACCATATGTTCACGCTCACTCCAGAGGGCCACTATGCATATATAGTCAAAAATAGCAAAAATAGACGATCTACAAGCTCTGAGCTTTGAGCTATTTTTGCTATTTTTGAATTGGAATCCGGAATTATTTTGAGCTATTTGTTAATAGGAATCCTGAAAGAATTGTGTTTAATTTCAAAAGCATTTTTATGTTCTTATGTTAACTTTATGAACTTAAATACAAATACATTGGATATAGCAATAGACTAGTGCTACATCATTAAGCTACTGATATAGACTGAAAGTAATTAAAGCGAGTCATGTTTGCATGGTTGAAATTGTAACAGCTGAAATCAATTCATTAAGTGAAGTTGGGGGCCGCATGTGGCCCCCGGGCCGCCTGTTGCCCATGTATGCCTTAAGTTGTTCTGGATTGCTTAATTTGTACCCATTAAGACCTGGAACTATTTTATACTTTAGCTATTGAAAAATAGCAGATATACAAGCTCACAGTGTGGCACTCGGTGCTGTGGAGCTTGTAGATCTGCAATTTTTTTAAATAAATCGTGAAAATGTTTACACATTTTTGAATATATTTCTTTCAAAGTAAACTTTTGTAACTCAAATTTTGGTTCTGGTGGGTCACTAGAACTAAATATTTGATTATAATTCTAGGTGTCCTTGACGTGAAAAAGTCTGAGAACCACTGACAGAAACATGCGTTTTTCAAAAAAGCAGATCTACAAGCACCTCATGCACTTCTGACATCACGATGATGTTGCAAATGAATGGCCAAGACAGAATTAATTTGCACTGACCATTCTGACATCACAACGATGACTCGACCAGCTCAGCATTCTCAACGGGCCCGGAAATTAAGGCCTGGCCCTTATTACAGGGACCTAACTGGGCCGGCCCCAGGCCCTGTCTGGCCTTACTAATTAGCATACATTTTTTGCCCTACCCGGCCCCAAAACGTCTATATTAAGTCCATATATGGGCAATCCCAGATGATGCCCTGTTAGGGCAACCATCATGATGTCATCAATATTAAGCCCGTATATGAGCAGTGGTGGCTGAGTGGTTAGTGTCCACACCTAGGACTCCGGAGGCCCCAGAGGTCGCAGGTACGATTCCCCACTCCAGCTACCACTGCTCCCCTTCCCCCTTGCGCTCCTTGTGGGCATCACTGGGTTGAGTTCAGCTGGGTCAAAGCTGATAAAAAAAGCAGCTGGGTTGGGCTGCGATATCTGAATTTCCCCCGCGGGATAGTATAGGTATTCATTCATCATCATTATTTTGGAATACAAAAGTGAAAATATTAAAAACACGAAATAATATCGCCATCGGATCCATTTGGAACACAGTTGTTTTTGTTTTTTTCCATTCCTTGAAATGTTTTGAAATTGTTTTCCACCTACAGTAATGATATATGCTTTTTGTCAAATAAAGATGTCAAGTAATTTTGTGTGGAAACCTCAACTTTTCTGGATCCAAATCCAAAAATAGCAAAAGTACCAGATCTAAAAGCTTAAAACCCGGCATTTCACGCCACGTTTCAAGCTTGTGGATCTGCTACTTCTGATGATTTTGTGTGACGCTGTAGTACGACCAAGTAGGGCATTCATTTACGAAAAAACACACAAAGAGATACGAGAGGTTTCTGCTCGACAGCGACGATATGTGTATCATTCATTCGTATGAAGAAATGTCCATGTCCCAGTGGTTGTCTCAGATGTGTGTGTGTTTGCTTTCAGGTGACAGTGATTGGCTTCACACTGGGCATCCCTGATGTCATCATGGGCATCACCTTCCTGGCAGCGGGCACCAGTGTCCCCGACTGTATGGCCAGTCTCATAGTGGCACGGCAAGGTGCGCTACGCACGCACGCACACTCACGCACGCACGCAGACAGGTCACACGCACACACACACCAGTGTTGTTTTTGACAGCAAATTTTGATTTAGTTTTAGTCATAGTCTTTTGAATAAAATGTCATTTAGTTTTATTCATAATTTAGTCACATGAAAAGTTTAGTTTTAGTCTAATTTTAGTTGACTAAATACCATAAGATTTTAGGCGACTAACTCTACAGTTGATTTAGTCGACTAAAATGTATTTTGGCAGGCCTTGATGGCATCGTAATGACTGATTTTACACGTTGTGTGCTGAAACTGCGACGCGCTGTGAGCTTGTGTATATGTTATTTTCAGCACGCAACACCTGAGAGCAACCAAACATAAAATGACTCTCTTCTCCACTAGTCCCTCCCTAACGTTTTAGTCTAGTTTTTTTATTTTGTTGACCTAATTGTCAATATATTTAGTCTTCATTTTAGTCATCACAGCTTAGTTTTTCGTCAGTGAAAAAAATGTAGTCAACAAACATTTTTCATCATAGTTTTAGTCGACAAAATCAACACTGACACACACACACACACACACACACAAACACACACGCACACACACACACACACACACACACACACACACACACACACACACACACACACACACACACACACATAGCTACGGCTAAGATGAGTTGATCGTTCTAGTACCAAACATGCATGTGTGAGGGTCACATTACTTGATCTGCATTCTGCATTCATAACAGTATTCAATAACAGTATTTCATTTATGAAATAAATTGGCCTATCATTGTGTTCATCCCATGCTATATCTCTTTAGTCGAACTTCAAGGAAAAGGTTCGCTCTACTCGTTGTAGGATTGTCGAGGGTTCAGGGTATCTTGGGTGCGGAATTCGAGTAATATGTATGAAGAGAAGTATAAGCCGCACCCACTTGAGTCAATAAGAGTCTTTTTAAATAAAGAAGCAGCAGCAGTAGTCAACAGTGGTGGAAAAAGTACTCACATTCTTTACTTGAGTAAAAATATCAATACTGCAATGTAGAAATACTCCGTTACAAGTATAAGTCCAGAATTCAAAATGTGCTTGATTAAAAGTAAGAAAGTATTGGCATCAAAATGTAGTCAAAGTAAATAAAGTAAAAGTACAAAATGTTTGAAAATGTGGTATAAAATGGGGCTAAAGTGGTTTGTGTATGATTTATATTATAATTTCTATCTGCAAACTAACTAGTAACTAAAGTTTTCAAATAAATGTAGTAAGTAAAAGTACAATATTTGGATCCCAGATGTAGTGGAGTAGAAGTAAAAGTATTGGAAATTGGAAATACTCAAGTAAAGCACAGATACCTAAAAATTGTACTTAAGTGCATTACTTAAGTAAATGTACTTACACCACAATGTTACTTTACAACACTGAGTACAGACGCGTTACGGCTATCAGGCCATCATCAGTGTTACTCTAGGACGGGGGTCAGCAACCCGCGGCTCTAGAGCCGCATGAGGCTCTTTAGCACCACCCTAGTGGCTCCCTGGAGCTTTTTCAAGGGAAAAAAATATATATATATTTTTTTAATATGGTTTCTGTAGGAGGACAAACATAACACAAACATTCTTAACGCTTTCCAATGCTGTAAAATGTGTAGAATAAATATTAAATGTAATGCTCATTATGTATTTGTAGCCTACTTAGTCATTTTGACAGTATAGCTAATATAGACTTTTAATATATTGTCACTGTCGGGCAGAAACCTTGTATCTCCAAGTTTCAAATTTGTATGTTTTTTTCCCCCGCAAAGTAAAGTCCTGCTTCATCATACAAGACTGACACACAAAAGTAGTGAAAACAGCAGATCTACAAGCACACAACGCCTCGCGGTGCGAGGCGTTGTGTGCTTGTAGATCGGCTGTTTTCACTAGTTTAGTTCATTTTGTAAATGATAAATACAAAACAAAGTTTTGGACATACAAGGTTTCCACCCGACAACGACGATATATAAGGCTTTTATAATTTTTTGCGGCTCCAGACAGATTTGTTTTTAGTTTCTTTGGTCCAATATGGCTCTTTCAACATTTTGAGTTGCAGACCCCTGCTCTAGGATCATGGCCTGAGAGTCGAAACGCGTCTGTACTGTTGACTACTGCTGCTGCTTCTTTATTAAAAAAGACTCTTATTGATTCAAATGATTGTGGTTTAAAGGAGTAGTTCACCCCCAAAATGACTTTTTTTCTATTGATTACTCATGCCATGGAGACTAGAGTTCAATAATATTTTTAGTTTTTTGTCGCATTCCTAAGACAAAAATGTGATAACAATAAATGTACCCCCATTAGTTTCGGACGGGTAACGGGTCCCCATCCGGAAACAATAGTCGACTAAAATTAGACCAAAAACTAAACTTTTCAGTCTCCATGGCATGAGTAATCAATAGAAAAAAAGTCATTTTGGGGGTGAACTACTCCTTTAATACTTCTCTTCGTATGTCTTTAGTGGAAGTCATAATTCATTTATTTGTCTGTTGACTGAACCCAGACCTTGACAGCGCTCCTCTCTCCGTCCCTCAGGTCTGGGTGACATGGCCATCTCTAACTCCATCGGCAGCAACGTGTTTGACATCCTGGTGGGGCTGGGTCTGCCCTGGTGTCTCCAGACGCTCTGCATAGACTACGGTTCCATGGTGAGTGCCGGTGCCTCCCATCTCTTCAACTTAAAGCAAGGGTCCTCAGAGTTACTACGGGGGTCCTCCAAATCTTTGTGTGATAGAAACTTTTTTTCTCCTTTTTTATATTAACCACGTGAACCCTAGTGTTCTTATTCTGAGAACTTTATCAAAAAAAATAGCAGATCTACGCGCGAGGCGTTGTGAGCTTGATCTGCTATTTTCAGCAAAGAGCTTTGGTGTAGAGGGGGAAAAGAACAGACTAATAAGTACAGAGTGAAAGGTCATTGAAAGGACAGTGACTCATACTGTCCTCCTAATACAGTGATATTCAACTGGCGGCCCACGGGCCAAATTCGACGCGTGGGGAGTTTTTTTGTGGCCCTGTAACACATTTCATATTCCAATTTCCATTTTGAAAGTTTTTTATAACCATTAACCACAAATAAGGGGCCATTGTGTGCGCAACATGATATCTGTTGTTATGTGCTATAGGTCCTGGACATACAGTATATGTCCATTTTGGTGACATACTGCTTCATTCTGCATTTACGCATTTTGATGTTTGAGAGGATAATATCTGTGCCAGACCTTTATACTGGACAGCCTTTGATTTTGGATTTGAGGAAATAGGAAGTAGGTATTTTAATGTCCTGTGCACCGGACCCTGGAATGGAAGGGTCTTTGAGAAGACTAGTGGAGCCAAGCTGGCATGGTGAAAGTGTTTCCGCTCTGAGAGAGAGAGAGAGAGAGAGAGAGAGAGAGAGAGAGAGAGAGAGAGAGAGAGAGACCCCCTGCCTAATCTAGTTAAATATCCCTGTCCTAATACGTGAGCTGGCCGTGTTTTTTCGATAACTTTTTTCATTTATTTTTAATAATTTGTGGGGGAAATGGAAAAATATTTTAATAGACTGTAGATGAAAACTGAATCTTTACTGGTTCATAATTGTATGTTTCTGTCTTTGTCCCAGGTTTACCTAAACAGCAGAGGACTGATCTTCTCTGTTGCTCTTCTATTGGCCTCAGTATTCCTCACAGTAAGTAGCACGTCCTAGTAAACTACCTCCTGGTTTTCATATCAAGGACACCCACATGTATGTGTACAGTATTAGGCTGCGGCCTATAATTATAATATAATTGCAATACAGATATCCTGGTGTCACAACAGTCTATACAAAGAAAAAAGAAAGAAACAGTAACAAAGACGGCTTTAGAAGTTTCAAGGCACACCTGGACTTGTCTCACAGCGCACCAGTGTTGCCTCAAGTCAACACACCGTTTGGGAAACATTGGTGTAGGGATTAGTCTACAGCAGGGTTCCCCAATAGGCGGCCCGCGGGCCATTTGCGGCCCACAGGGGGCTACTGTCTGGCCCCCACCAACCCCAGTAATAATGGTGGAGCAGCAACAACAATAGTATATTGTCGTTGTCGGGTGGAAACCTCCAAATTTGTACGTTCTTTCGCAAAGTAAAGCCCTGCTTCATCATGCAAGGCCGTCGCACAAAAGTAGTGAAAACAGAAGCATTTTTAAAATGATAACCCTAGTAATAATTCGGCCCTTGGAGAAAACTAATTGGGGAACCCTGGTCTACAGTAAATGTGTAGGGGAACAAACAAGGAACATAACGATTAGATTGGTAGAGAATTTAATTTAATGATACACTCTTTACTGTCTTCACTTAACTTCTTTGACTTGTTTTTGTCCATGTACATGTGCCTCATTTGTCTTTTTCTTTCTTCTTTGTTTCTTGATAACGGTAGTGTTACAAGACACCAGGGTTGTGGCTCTTGAACAAAAAAAGAATGGTAGAGAAAATGTAATAAATTGTTCTTATTTTCATGATTTTTAAATTAAACAAAAACATACTTTTGATATACTCTTTCTTTGGTATAATCTTCACAATAAGCATTCCTCATACAGTAGCCTAAATGCGTTTATTGACAACTTATTTCAATAATTACATTTTCGCTGCTTTCCAAAATATCTGCATTTTGTTTCAAACTGCACTTTGATTATTGATTTTCACTTGAAGCATTTAGAGAAATAAGTGGTACAATAATCTGAGTAGCAGCTTCTTTTGTATATACATCAAATATACAACAATGGTAAAAGGATTGCATTTTCACCCAAAACAACAATAAAAAATAAAATAAAGAAAGTAGAAGATTGAATGAACACAGACAAGACAACCAAAGACAAAACAAAAACAAAACAACAACATATACAGTCAAACAACATATATCCATGTCTATGATATACATATAACCCATTTAGGCCTAACCTATAGTAAGGCCTAAATCAGAAATTAGCCTACAAAAACAAATATGTTGCTACATACTGCACATGTACTGTAAGCCCCTCCCATACACTAAAATGTGTTCCCGGCCTGAATATTAACAGGACAGCACACCCGTCACAGCAAACCCCTCATATCAAAGCTCCAGCAGACCTCATGCGTCCTCATAGTACATCCTCAATCAGAGATGGATTCAAACTGCACTTCTACCAGACTATTAGTCGGGGGCCTAAGGGAGATGACATAATCTCATAATGACGTAATCTCGCGCTAATTAGTCTAAAAGCGCAAAATTTTGCACAGATGTAGCCCAGGGTATGCTCTAATGATTTAGCTAGGGCGCCGGAGTCGGCGACCTTCGGGGTCGCCACAGCGGCCAAATCAAGTTGGGCTCCCATCGACTTTCTATACAGGAGGAAAATACCCAGAAAAACACTTTTTTTCTTGGTATTTAAGTTGGATGTGAGGGGTCTAACTAGGGGTTTGTCATGATGCTGAATCCATTGCAAGCATTTGTTTTGCACAAAAAACATTCCTTGGGCTACAAATGGCCCTAGAAAACGATGGTTTAGTGATGAAAAGTGATGAGTCATTGCTTTTCAGAGTTTTTTGGGTGTTTTCTGGAGCTGTGGCGACCCCGAAGGTCGCCGACTCTGGCACCCTAGCTAAATCATTAGAGCATGCCCTGGGCTACATCTGTGCAAAATTTGGCGCTTTTAGACTGATTAGCACGAGAAAAAAAACCCTAAGGCCTCCGACTAACATGAATGCTCACCCATACATGCATAGTTTTCTGAGGCCATTTCTAACCCAAGGAATGTTTTTTGTGCAAAACAAATGCTTGCAATGGATTCAGCATGATGACAACCCCCTAGTTAGACCCCTCAGATCCTACTTAAATACCCAGAAAGTCTGTATAGAAAGTCAATGGGAGCCCAACTTGATTTGGCCGTTGTCGACTCGGGCGCCCTAGCTAAATCATTAGAGCATGCCCTGAGCTACATCTGTGCAAAATGACGCGCTTTTAGACTGATTAGCGCGAGATATCCTTAAGGCCTCCGACTATATAGAGTCGACGGACGCGAGCTGTCGCCAAAAAGGACACAGAAGTACACAGTATGACTTTAAAACGTCTAACTAACTTTTAATGAACTGACTCGTTGCTTCTCAGGTCCTGGGCGTCCACCTGAACAAATGGACCCTGGACCGACGACTGGGGCTGATCTGCCTGTTTTTCTACGCCGTGTTCCTCTGCTTCTCCATCCTCATCGAGTTCAACGTGTTCATTTTCGTCAACCTGCCCATGTGCCGAGACATCCACTGATCTCCCCTCTGCCGCCCTCTTCGCCCCCCTGGCCGGTGGGAGCGGCCACTACCATAATATCTGGCTGCTGGTCTCGCCCTGGTGCCGAGTCCTCCTACCTTCTTCAAGTAGAAAAAAAAAAAGTAGAGTTCTATATGATTTACTTCGGTGCAATACATACGTACGAGAGCAATGTGGCCAGAGGTTTTTTTTCGGCTCACAGGACTTTGGTTCCGGTGGAGACTGCGGCAGCGTGCCGGGGAGGCCCTGTCTGCTACAAAGGAGACGCCAGACACTCAATAGGACCGCCTGTCTATTGTTGTGCTCTGAACTGAACAGAGGTCAGTGAGGGATGAACTAAACTGCATTAACGTCAATGGTAGGCTACTGTTGGTGAAGAAGCTGCTACTGTAATTATTATTGATCGACTGGCTGAAAGAGAGGGATCACTTACTAATGGCGATTTTGTTTTTATTGCCAATAGGATTGTTTGTTACTCTTTGTACAAGTTTGGTCATAAGCGTTATGATTAAGGGTATTTTTAAGTTAAGGCTGGATTTCTCTGTATATATTTGACGATTATTATCAGCAGTAATATTAGTTGATTCGTGGAATTCTCTCTTGCACAACCGGATCAGCATTGCAAATATGACTGATACATTGACAGTGAATAATAACGTGTATTCTTAGCTTAGCAAAAGTGCAGTGACTTGGCCTGCGCCCACAATGCTTACGTCTCTCTTCCTTGCTCAGTAACAGCCCTAACACGGCTAACATATTGATGTAGCATGTTGTTGTCCTAGCCACAAGTCTACTCCTTTAGCTCTGCACTGAGAGAGGGAATATTTAACACTATCGGTATACAGTCTAGTATTTGCTTTGCTTTGCTTTCTTTCTGCGGACTAGGGCTGTCACGACAACGCATTTTACATGACGATTAATTGTCACTCAAATAATTGCGATTAACGATTTAATTGTGTTTTTGTCGTTGACAATTACATTTCTGTTTGGCTTGTAGGCTTTGAAGTTGCACATGGTAGATATGACACATAATATACAAAGAAATTGCTGACATATTTGACAACTTTATACTTGAAAAAGAACCTTGATAGTGGAAATAGCCGATCTACAAGCTCACAACGTGTCGCGATGCGACGCGTTGTGAGCTTGTAGATCTGCTATTTCCACTACTTTTTGACTTTTTTAAAAATATATGAACATTTTTCAACATGGAAACGATTATGAAAAATAATCACGATTATGTCAAATAATTGCGATTAGACGATTATGTAATAATTGTGACAGCCCTACTGCGGACATATCGACGTTTTTTTGTTTTAGTTTTTTTTGTGTGTGTGGGGTGGGGTGGGGTGTATTTTTCTTCGGTATAGCCCAAATAAGAAAGGGATCTCCCTGGGACTGAAATCCAGCACTGTCACTTTATTGATTAGAGGTTATTATTACCGTTATACAGCATCTATAGGTAGTTTCGTCATGTAACTACTGACTTTAAAGTTTCTAGTCTTGTACTATAGATTAAAAAGAACACGTTTATAGTCTCTGCGTTGAGTACAACATTGCTACTTCTTAAAGACAAAATTATTTTTTAGAATAAGAATAAGAGTTGTACACTGTCAACAAATAAATGTGGGCTGAGGTATATGAGTGTGTGTGTGTGTGTGTGTGTGTGTGTGTGTGTGTGTGTGTGTGTGTGTGTGTGTGTGTGTGTGTGTGTGTGTGTGTGTGCGTGCGTGCGTGCGTGTAATCTGTCACAATCTCAAGAGGAACCAAGGACACCACTGTTACAGGGAAGACATAATCATGATTTATTTATGAATTAATTTATTCAAAGATAATGTCTAACCCCCGGTTTCAGCTCTTTGGCTCGCGCGTATGATGTTTTCAAGTCCTCTGTACAATTGTACTTTACCTAATATAATCGAAATACTGGGAACTGACTTGATGTTGTTTATATTTAAGAATAGAACTTTATAATTTATAAGTTTTGTATAGTTCAGAGAGATGTTGCAGCATTTGTATATTGTATATATATAAAAAAAAGAAAGAAAAAGAACTGGACTTTTTGCAGATGATTCAAGGTACAGTATGTTACCTCGTCCGGTTTTGCCTCCGGGGAAGTGACAATGACACGGAGAGACAGACACACTCTCCTGAAATGGCATTTATTTTTTCTCATTGATGCTAAAAAAAAGAAATTGCTTGATATTGATGACATTGTGAGATAAGGTTTCTACCTTTGACCTTCCTATTCCCTAAAACAACATATTAGCACTAAAAGGCTAACACTAGATGTATGTTGTCTCCATGCTGCACTACAGTGGCCTGCTAAGTCGACCAACGCTAACGCGTCACTTTAGGGTTGACTTGGGGAATTGTTGAAAGCTTTGACTACAATATGAAACAGAATTGTTTTATTATATGTCAAACTATTCATTGAACGAACCCTACCATGTTAGTTTGGTAAATAATTCAAGGACTTAAAAAAATATGAACATTTAATAAAAACAGCAAACCTATGGCAGAAAGACCAACTGAACTTGCACAACATATCTCTTCTTAACACAGTGCTTAAAGTCGTGTTCCATTCTGTGTCCAGGCTTCAAAATGAACCCTTAATTGTTTCTTGTATTTGAGCCCAAAAAAAGGAAGAAAAACTCCTTTTGTCAACAGTATTGCCAATCTGTTTCAGCATGATGTGTACAAACCAAATGTGGAAAATGACGTCTTTTTTTTCTTAACCTAACAGGATTCTTATTTAGAACACTCAATGTTATAATTGTTGGTACTGCTAGAAGACATCCTTGATGCTGTTACTGCAGCCACAAGGGTGCGCTGTATAGCTGAGTTTGTACGTTTCCAGTTGGGGGATAAGGCTATTCTTTCACTCATACTGTACAGAGTAGTTTCTGTATTTTTCAGATACATTAGGAAAATATATTGGTTCGTCTGCATGCCTGTTTCACAGTTCAAATTATTTTGTGTGTAATTTTAAGTATTTCCGAGATCAAAAGGCACTGTTTTGATCATGCTGTACATATACTGTATCAGATGGTTGTGCTATGAAGGGATGTTTGAATAACTTCTGATGAGCAGTCATATTTGAGATTTATACAACTTAGAATGTAGGCCTATGCAGCTAGTTTTCAACATATATATTAAAAATCAGGACCAGTACGAAGGGTGGATTCCAGGAACAAATTGTAACAAAAAGTTCTAAACTTCGGACATTTAGCCCTTTTTATGAACGTGTGTTCCAAAATATCCACAATGTAGGCTAGTTGTGAATAATGTACATTTGTTTGTATTTATTTATTTGTTGAGTCAGATGAGGGTCTGACTGTTTAAAAGAAATTGAAAATGAAAGGGGATGTTTGTATTGTTTTATTGTGCTGTTTCCTGTCTCTTCAAATAAAAACACTAAAAGTGACCCCAACTCTGGTTATTTTACTGACTGTCCTTCAACATGCATATAGCTATAGTTAGGTCAAATTAGCCAAAAGTTAAACCAATCTGGGAACTAAATCAAAATCAAAATCTTTTTTCACAAATGTGTTCATAAAGGTGTCAACTATATCACCTCTGAACTTTCTCAATCACAACTCCCTTGGGGGACTTTGTGGGAGCCAATCAAAGTTGGGGGTATCCCGAGGGCCTGGGATTAAAGGGGGAAAAAATACACTCTTGAATATGAGCGTATGAGGTGTGTAAAAAAAACATTCACTTTTTGTCCTCTTCCTACCCAGGATGCAATGCGCGGTCTATTCTCTTTCTGATCCAGAGGATTAAACTAATTAAAACATTTATTTTCGGGGGGAAAACTACTGTTTTGCTATGTAATTACTGTACCTTTTTCTTCCCTTTTTATTAATATCACGTAGATGTGTTTTTTGTGGTACTTTATATAGCTGTAATGAGGCTATGAAGGGAAAAAAAATCCCATCCACTACCACTATAAAAGAATCTGCAAAGAGGATTCTGTCCCACTGGGATTAAACAAATTAAAACATATATTTTCGGGTAAACCCCCTGTTTTGCAATGTAACTACTGTACCTTTGTCTTCCCTTTTTATTAATATCACCTAGATGTTTTTCCTTTGGTACTTTATATAGCTGTAATGAGGCTATGAAGGGAAAAAAAAATCCCATTCACTGCCACTATAAAAACAATCTGCCCAGGGTCAAATGTCCTATCATAGTAACAGGGCAGAATGGGCGGGATTTGCAAAAGGGCTTATTAGGGTATTTTGGGGCTGCTGAATCCATTCCAACCATTAGTTATCAGTAATAATTACTCCTTGGCCATAAAATAGGCCACGAGACATATAATATTGGCAATAAAAAAAATGGTTGGAGTAGGGTTTGAATTCATGAAAACTATTCAAGATCAGGTGGGTAAGCACACATCATGACACACAGGATACATGACACAGGACACATGATACAATCTGACAAGGAACACTTAAAAGGGTTTAAAACATAGGGACTAACAGGACACAGGTGAACTCGAATTACATGATTGGCTAAGCCTTAGCCAATTAGGCCTATTTTATGGCCAAGGAGTCATTTTAACTGATAACTAATGGTTGGAATGGATTCAGCAGCCCAAACATACCCTAATTACACACCTCATACGCTCATATTGGCCATTTTTTGATTTTATTCCCTTTAATCCCAGGCCCGGGTATCCCGATACCCCCAACTTTGATTGGCTCCCACAAAGTTTCCAAAGGGAGTTGTGATTGAGAAAGTTCAGAGGTGATAGTTGACACCTTTATGAACACATTTGTGAAAAAAGATTTTGATTTAGTTCCCAGATTGGTTTAACTTTTGGCTAATTTGACCTAACTACTAGTAGCCTAGAGATCTCTCTCTATAGCGCTGCTGCTGCTACTCAAAGATTTGCCATTTCAGATCATGACAAGTGACACAGACAAGCCAGTGGGCCAACTGTACATGATTTATATTGTGTTGTTGTCGGGTGAAAACCACAACGCCTCGCACCGCAAGGCGTTGTGTGCTTGTAGATCGGCTGTTTTCACTACTTTTGTGCTACGGCCTTGTATGATGAAGCAGGGCTTTGCTTTACGAAAAAATTGAGGCAACATCCTGCAATAAACAGATATACATATGGTGTTGTTTCATAATGTTTCTTTGAGCGGACCCATAGATCAGTGTTTCTCAACCAGTGGGTCGGGACCCCCAGGGGGGTCCCCAAATTATTTTGGGGGGTCTCCCTCACTCAACAGTAAACAAACCAACATAAAGTTTAAGTGTATAGAGGGTATCTGCACATTTCTAAAGTGACAATTTAGGGACTTTTTAATACCTCTAAAATGACAAATTAAACATTGGCCCGATCTACATGCTCACAATTGCGAGGCGTTGTGAGCATGTAGATCGGCTATTTTCACAATAGAACCGTGTTATACAAAATGTAATGCCTCAACTCTTAGTGCTCATCAGGATGGGGGGGTCCCCAGTTAAAGTATGATTATTTTGGGGGTCACGGCCTGAAAAGGCTCAGAACCACTGCCATAGATGATCATAAACAAAATTAATATTTTGTCAGCAGGCACATAGAACTGAAAAAAAAAAAAAAAAAACATCAACACTGCATTGTAAATCCATCCACAGTGCAAACACTTCAATAAAATAATAACAAATCAAAAAAATGTCATAATTGTTTCAATTCACTTCAAGGGACTAGGTCAAATATATAGGCCTAGTCTAGTTAGGAGCATGCACCTGCTGATTCCTAAATGAAACTCCCATTTATTGCCACCCTGAAAATGAATGAGTGAAACCAGCAGTACTTGAGGTCCCATGTAGGATAGAAAATCATTATACGAGAGGTCCTGGAGGTAGAATAGAAAACCAGCACTAACAGAGGTCCACCAAATGCTGTAGGCCTATACAATATACCAAACTTTATGCACATGTACATTTGAGGATGTTCTTTGATTCTCTCTTTGCTCTTTTGCACTCTCTTTTCCCAAAATCTTTCTACATCATTATCATTATTCATTAGGCCTATATTATTAGCCTACTATCTTTTTAGATTTTGTTTTGTTTTTTGAGCGGTGGTAGACCGCTCCATAGCATGGCCGTGTGTGTATCCGTGTATGTATCCGTGTATGTATCTGTGTATCCGTGTATTCGTGTATGTGTGTATGTAGCCTGAATACCACTGGTGGCCAGAGAGGGTGCTGCTGAGTCTAGCCTGAGCATCAACTGCAATAGGCCTACACAGTACACACACACTCTCTCTCTCTCACACGCACGCACGCATGGACACGCACACACGCACACACGCGCACACACGCACACGCACACACACACACACACACACACACACACACACACACACACACACACACACACACACAGTAGTGCTGTTGCAGAGCCTCCACGACCACCGCTCAGTTCACACGGGTGTGATTTTTTCTATTATATTTTGCTGTTATTTTTCCACTGCATTATAAAATTATGATACTATATTAGATATACCGGTATGATACACATCGCTATTATACTGCATAGGCTTACTGTACGACACTATTATGATACCATCATAATAATACAGCAAAATGTTATTTAAGCATGGAAGAGCTAAATCATTTATAGTTAGGAACCAAATGGACCATTGTACACTCAGAGCTATGGGTCCACGGGCCATGGCCTACATCATGCATATCAAACTGTCGGTCCTGCAAATCAAAAGGGTTTAAGGGTAATCCAGTGGGTGCATGGGGGTCACATGTATAACTCTATGGGGGGCCACAGCAGGGGCCTTGGTGGGGAGCCCCTAAAGAAAACACTACACTCCAGTCACCTCACTGCAAGACATTCCGACGTTGATCACGTGACCTACAGTTTGACGCTGTGTTGTGTTTCCTTTCCATTCTAGAGATGGGATTTATGGTTCTTTGAAGAGAGCGGATCTCTGAGATCTGTTCCTATCTAAGAGCCGTTCAAAAGGACTGTCTCATTTTAGTTATCGGTTACTTAGTATATTTTGATTATGTTTGCAAATCACTTCAACCCATAGGATACATTTCTGCCATTTGAAAATAGCCGATCTACAAGCTCACAATGCGTCGCAAGTTCGCAACGTGACGCATTGTGAGCTTGTAGTTGTAGATCTTCAATTTTCAAAATATTTTTCTACATTTTATTAATAGAGGCCTTTCTGGGCCCGCCCCTTTCCCCCCTCCCCCTGAGCGGCAGCCATGATGGAGTTACTGCTGCAGCAGTGTGTGTATGTCTATGTCTATGGAGATGGGACTTTTAATGAAATTAGTCATTACCAGTCCCATCTCCATGATATTTAGATCTAATTCCTTCACCAGTTCCATCCGAACTGGTGGTGAAATTAGATCTAAAAATCATTGGGATGGATCTGATAAAATTAGATCAACACATCATGCGGATAGAACTGGCGATGGAATTAGACCTAAACATAATTGAGATGGAACAGATAGAATTAGATCTACAAATCATAAGGATGGGACTGGCGATGGAATTAGACCTACAAATCATGGAGATGGGACTCATAGAATTAGATTTACAAATCATTTGGATGGAACTGGCGATGGAATTAGACCTAAACATAATTGAGATGGAACAGATAGAATTAGATCTACGAATCATAATGATGGGACTGGCGATGGTATTAGACCTACAAATCATGGGGATGGGACTCATAGAATTAGATCTACAAATCATGCGGATGGAACTGGTGAAGGAATTAGATCTAAATATCATGGAGATGGGACTGGTAATGACTAATTTCATTAAAAGTCCCATCTCCATAGACATAGACATAGACACACACTGCTGCAGCAGTAACTCCATCATGGCTGCCGCTCAGGGGGAGGGGGGAAAGGGGCGGGCCCAGATAGGCCTCTATTGGAAAACTTTGAAATGGGACATTCTGCATGAGTACTTTCTTTCTACTATTGGTACTTTAAGTACATTTTTGATTGATTGATTGATTGATTGATTGATTGATTGATTGATTGAAGAGGTAGGCTCTACAGTTTCATGACGGTACAGTTCACTGGTACACGGTCTACTAAAAGGAGATCCTAGAAAAGACTAAGCTTATTTCTACAGGAAACCATTAAAGTATCTCATATATACCAATATTTTGTACTACTCAAGTGCATTTTAATTCCGAACTTCTACTTGTACATTGCATCATTGATACTTTTACTTTTCCCACCACATGTAGACCTATGATGTTCATTAGAAAGGAACGGCGCCCTACTGTGAACCGGATCCCATCGTTCATTTCAAATAGCCGTTCAAAAGACTCGGTTCGTTCGCGAACGTCCCACGTCTATTCCATTCTGAATCATTCTGAACAGAACCAGACAGAGAGAGGCATTAGAATGCAGCTCATGTAGTCTACACACATACATTATTAAACCACCAGCAAAAACAACATGTTACCGAGGACTTACGGAGACCCCACGACTTTACAAGAATGAAACCGAAACAAAGGATACACACAGGCCTGTTAAAGTGTTAAGATAAGAACTTTATAAAATGAGTTCGACTGAAGAAATGCACGGACTGTAGCCAGACAGACAAAAGATTCCAGTTGTGTTGCTGAGTGTGTTCTGGAGACTGGAGGAAACTTCTTAAAGGTGAGTGCACTTTTTTTTTAACGCAATTCTCACTAATATGTTACCTTGATCCAACTTCACATGTAGCGCTGTTGTTTTGTCTTCGTTGCCCCTTAACAAAGTTAACAAGGAGACATTGGATTTGGTCTGGCATCGTTCGAATTCAACGCAAAGAAGCATGGAATAACTTCTAAAATGCAAATAAAAGTGTTATGCCATGCTTGAAACTATAAGCACTATTTCCAATTGTGTTTGATTCAAAACAGTTGTTTATCTCTATTTGACAAAGGCGAGGTTGGCCCACAAAGAATTCAGCAGTACTGTACTACTGTAACTATGGCTGCAAGTGATATTTCTGCTCATATGTAGGTCAGGCTATTCATTATTTGGGAATGGTTGTGGTGTTTGTTTTTTGCTTGTTCTTGACTTAAGAATTAGCATGTCATAATCACGGACACGGAGTTTGCCTACTTAATTGCACTTAGTTTATTCCCTTTCTCCTTTAAATATGAGTGTTATATCTTATCAACCTGCCTGTCCATGTCTAGAACTGTGTATGTATGGCATTGGTGGATTTTTTGGTTTCTGTGTTTAATAGGTGTAAGCTAGTCCTTATTGATTCTGCATCACTAGGCAGCACTGACTGACTGCATTCCTCTGGCACAAGCAAAGCAATGCTCCACTTCACTTGTACTTGAACTGATCTTACAGTATCAACATAATGTCAATAATGTAATGGTTTCCTGCTATTTCATCCCAAACTCTTACAGCACCTATAAATAAATACATAAATAAATACATAAATATAAAACTGTGCCTATAGCACACCATTGAAGTGTTACTGTAAACATATCCTAACAGCATTTTATATATCAATTGTATTACTTTATTACTATCAATCCATGTATTGCATGGGTCATCAACAGGGTAACTACAGAGTAACTACAGGGGAAGTCTTTGTGTGATTGAAAAACGAAAATAGCCGATCTACAAGCTCACAATGTTGCCGAGTTGTGTTTTCAGAGAGTTTGTGTAGGGAGAAAGAGCAGACCATGCAAAGCCAAGTCTATGAAGTTCTCTATGAAATCTATGAAAAAAAGTCATCCGCAGACCGCAGAATACATATAGTTTAGTGGGGGTCCCTGCCTCATCTCTCTCTCTCAGCTATATGGGGGTCCAAAGTTTGCCCTGAAAAACATTGAAGACCCCTGATGTATTGTATCAAAGAGGATGGTTGTCACTGCCTGGTAGGCGAGGTTAGTTGTCACGACTGACAGAAGTGTCATTATGTACGTACTGACAACCTCTGTCCCATTCCCCGCTTTTCTCCCCTCAGTGTTTTTGTGATAGAATGAAACCTGCCTCGACCTGACTGCTTTACAGACAGGGCTTAATCTTTTAGCAACCTACTGCAGTGTTTCTCAAAGTCAATTCCAGGTATAGCCTACTCTTTGGGTTCCTTTAGGGGGTCTAAATTGACCCATACAAGTCTGTAACTCTGACAGTGTACAAATGGAACCAAATTAACCCTAGCGGGTCCATGTGGTTCCATTTGTACAATGTCAGTTAAAGGAGTAGTTCACCCCCACAATGACTTTATTTCTATTGATTACACACGCCATGGAGACTTGAGTTCAATAATAGTTTTGAGTTTTTGACGCATACCTGAGACAATAATTTGATAACAATGAATTTACCCCCATTGATTGCATTTGGGTCCCCATCTGGAATCAATGGAGGTACATCTATTATAATCACATTTTTGTCATTATCATTGATTGAACTCAAGTCTCGATGGCGTGTGTAATCAATAGAAAAAAAGTCATTTTGGGGGTGAACTACTCCTTTAAGGGGAAACCTTGAAATGTAAAGGTTTGAGAAACACTGACCTACTGTACAGTCTAGACTTCTTTGTTGTTGTTGTGTGGACTGAACAAACAGTCAGTAAAAGATATTTTTTTTTTCTTTTATAATGTAATACGGGGGACATTTTGCTGAGCCTAAAGCTGCTCTGGAATCTGCTAACGAGATCAGCAGCACCACTGCACCACCAGACAGTTCCATGTTGTTACAGGGATATGAATAAGCAGAAAGGTATTTTAATACATGGACTTGGAAATGACTATGATCCCCATTAGCATTAGGCCAGGTTTGTTTCTGAGATATCAATGTTTTTCTATATATATAATAATATACATATATATCGTCTCTCTCAGTGGGTGGAAATCAAGTAGCAGATCTACAAGCTCAATGGAGCGTGATGATTAAGTAAGTCATCATTTACGAAAAAACACAGAAAGTTATACTATGGAAATAAGAGGTTTCTGCCCAACCGCAACAATATCTCACCTGCTGTGCTATTTCAGTGCTTGTCAGAGTGCAGTTCCTTGGGGGGGAGGGGGGATACCAAATGGAACCAAATGGACATTTACGGGTCCATTTGGTTCCATTTGTATACTCTGAGGGTAGCAACAAGTCCCCAGGTAGATAGATAGATAGATAGTTAGATACCTTTATTATCCCAAGGGGGAAAATCAGTCGCCAAGAGGCAGCACAGCAGTTAACTCATACAGGGCCAGATTTCCAAAATATGAATATGAATGTGCGCTTATAACGCCAGGAAATAGCTATTTTGTATCCCCCCAGACCACCTTAACCAGACCACCTTAACGAATGCACGTTCATCATACCATACCACCAGATGACCACTAGAGACCACCATACACCATACACTGACATGGTCCCATGTTAAGCCTGTTTAAATCCACATAACAGGATGAGACGCTGACTTGGTCCTCATTGACTTAACATGGACGGGCCGCCGGTCACCATTTCAGCTCAATACTGTTCAATTCGTGCTTGATCGTCTCAAACCACCATTGGTATGGGCATCGGGACGTATATAGATGCCACACAGAAAGTTTCAGAATCAAAATCCGACCTAGTGAAGCTACGTGAGGGTCGGATGGTTGCATTGAGGCTAACGCTAGCAGAGGCCTGTTGTCAACAGGAAGCCCTGGTTTAAAGGTGACGTCATAATCGTATCCTTTTTTTTCACGGTTTACGTGTGGACATTAGCTGAGGTAAGCTAACCATTTCGCTCCGTCTATAAACACATATTAAAAGCTTAAACAATGCTTTTATATAAAAGTCGCTCCGAGTCGCTCGGCACCAAACGCCATAGTGAACTAGTCGCTCGTAAAGTCGCCCGGCGCTAACTGAGTTAAGGTTACAAAGTTAACGAGAAGTATGAAAAAAAAAAGTACTGTTGTGTATAGATATAAAGGAAGTGTCAGATATAAAGGAAGTGTCAGTGTGTCACGTCACAACACAAATAGCAATACTTATAGTACAACTTATCAATGCAGTGCCAAACAGAAAATGTGTCCATAACAGTCAATGCTAATCCGATTCAGTGCTACATCAGTATCTCACCGTTATGTCAGACACAAGTAATACTAATTAATACTACTAATACCAGTAATACTACCTAATCGGGAGATAAGCGACCATCAGGTCGCATGTATACACCGCTTTGCGTGATTTTAGGGCAAAATGGGACAGATCCATGGTGATGACAGGACTCTAGACATACTGTGTGCCGCTTTGCGTGATTTTAGGGCATAATCTGCAGGAGCAGCAGCAAAAATGTGTTTTGCCAGAATCGGCCTCATGGTGGCGCTAGAAGAGGGCCATGTGAGAAATGAGGGGTGGAGGTTGTGGTTTGGCAGCCAAAGAGTGTGTGTGCAAAGTTTGGCATGGATAGGGGCAACGGTGGCGGAGATATGAGTAGGAGAAAAGTGTGACGTGACTGACAGTCGGTGGAGGTTTATATACACCAGTAAGACTCCCTAATTCGGGAGATAAGCGACCGTCAGGTCGCATGTAAAAATAGGCCTGATGGTGGTGCTAAATGGTATAGATCCTTGTTGATGACATTACTCTAGACATACTGTGTACCACGTTGCCTGATTTTAGGGCAAAATCTGTAGAAGCAGTGTCCAAAAATGTGTTTGAAAGAATCGGAGAGAGAGAGAGAGAGAGAGAGAGAGAGAGAGAGAGAGAGAGAGAGAGAGAGAGAGAGAGAAGAAAAGAGAGACCGCAGCACCTGTGACACATGCACATGTGTCTCATAGATGTGTGGAGAGACATGCCGTTCAGTTAGCGCCTACGTCTGATTAACACCAACACAGTGAACATAACAACTTACTCCGGCCCGCACGCACACCTATGATGCACATGCACGCCCACTGGAGACAGAGAGAGGCAGAGAGACGCAGTTTGAGGTTACTGCGTCAGGTAGATTAAGGGTTATTATTGCGGTGAGTCTCCTGGTGGAGATTTGCAATAAAAGCATATTTTTGTGATCTCAAAATAGTACCGTTCAGACACACCCATTCAGAAAATCTCTGAAATTAAAGGCAAGGCTTAGAGTTAATGAATTGGGCTTTTTGGGCTGGCCTGAAAGAAAATGTGAAATACATGATGTAGTCCAGTGGCGTCAGTTCAGAAAAAGCTAAGGTATGGCAACATGACTGGTGTCTTGCACCCGCACGAAGGCGCGCGTGTAAGACACCAGTCATGTTGCCATACCTTAGCAACAGGCATGATACATTTATTTTTTATTTTTCCCCCCGTTTCTACGGTTTCTTGGGCTAGATATGGCCTTGTGAGGTAGAGGTGGGCGATATGGTTATAATTATCGTTGAGACGATACAATGTGTCCACGATATGCCTTTTCAGAGGTATCGTATATATCGTGATACAATTGAGGGAGCCTTGTAAGTTGTAAATACAGAGATTCATTGCATAATTCAATTTAAACCTGCATTATACAAATGAAACCAAATGGACCCTTACGGGTCCATTTGGTTTCATTTGTATACTGCCAGAGTTAGATACTTTCTAAAGTTTAATTTAGACCTCCCAAAAGGAACCCAGAGAGTCTAGTTTTTGTCAAGTAACTTGAAAAATAACCATAAAAAACAACATGAAAAAGAATCGTGATAAAATCGTGTATCGTGCTACAGCTTGGGAAAATAACGTGATATTGTATTTTTCCATATCACCCACCCCTACAACTCCACAGGTTGGTTGGTATAGGGTGACGTCACCTCAAGGGGGGGGGGGGGGGGGGGGGGGCGGGGAGGGGGGGACCAGGAAACAGCCACTCCAGTTACAGCGGTCCTAATAGACCTGGAGGGCTGTGACTGTGAGACTGAGTGCTTTCACAGAAGCTTCCTGGTGCCTGGAGTAATCCTGATGCTGACCATGAAATCAGACACTCTGTTAAGGCTTCAGAGACAGCGGTTCCCAAACTTTTTAGCTCGAGACCCAAAAGGGGAATTCGATGCCGCGGCCCACCCTGGTCCGGGAACCGAATGAGTGAAAAAATACCCGATCGACAAGCTCACAACGTGTCGCATCACGACACTCCTTAGAAGTTACACCTTAATTTCTATATAATATAGTTCTTTTGAAAATGTTAGAAAATGAATTCTCTGAAAAGATTTCCTTAAAAAAACAACAACAAAAAAACGCATATTTGGAAATAATAAATAATACAAATTTGGAGAAAAAAAATATATATATATATATATATTTACTTGTGACCAGGGCTAGAATTTTGTCATTTTAGTGGTAAGGCCCCTTGGCCTTTGGTGTTGTGCATTGTTTGAGGGCACAAAGGCCAAATTCCAGATTGTAGTCCATTGAAATTATTAATTGAATTTAAGATGATTTTAAATGTAATATGTAGACTATCTGCTGTGAAATAAATGAATTGGTATTTGCAATCTGATCCATGCTCAGCCCTGCACAAATAGATCCAAAGATACTGGATTAATTGCTTTAAAAATAGCGACTCAACGAAAGACACTGGTGGCCACAGGTCATGCCATTGGGTTGAGGGGCACGAGGCCAAACTGAGGGGCAACGACGGCCATGGCCTTCATGGCCTCCCTGAAATCCCTGCCCAGCTTGTGACCCATAAAAATGTGTCTGTGACCCACAAATGGGTCCACGACCCAGTGTTTGGGAAACAGTGCTTTAGTTTAGAAGTCTCAACCAGGCGGCCCTCTGTTTTCTGTTTATGAAGAAATGGAAATGAGCAACTCATCTAGGTTAGGTTTGATGCATTTCCTGCAGTTCTCCATGTAGGAGGTTTTGTTTGTTTAACCGGGGAGAAATGCTTCCCATGCTCCTTTAGGAGAACCAGTGTCTGGAATTCAGAATGTGGGTCAAAACGGGGGAGACGACAACCTTCAAACGAAAGGGGAACGCAGCCCTTTATTATGGTCACACTCTAATTTATGTAGCCAGTATGCTTCCTTTTATTCATGCTATGTATGGTTACTGGGCTCAATGTGGGGCCTCAGTTACTGGGTTCAGTGGTTGGCAGGGTTTGGGTGGGGTCTTCAGTTTGGGGGTCCGGTTATAGGGTGCAGGGTTTGGGTGGGCTCTTTCTCTATAACCCACATTTCCTGTTATGTTTAACTTTAGACACACACTCGTTTTCATATTTTTTTTGTTCAGTCATTCTATCATAACAAAACACCATAGAAATAACTTCTCCATTTCTCATTGGCTTTATATTACTGTATGTTTCTTTTAATACTTATATATCGTTTTCACTAGATTAAATAATTTTTAAAATGATAAATGCAAGACGAAGAGTTTTGGACATACAAGGTTTCCACTCGACAACGACGATATCTTGCATGAATGCTGCTAGCATCCTCAGTGTTAATTAATCTCTTTCTAACTCTCAAATGAACAAGGAGGATTTTACAGTGACATTCTTGGGGTCCAGGAACGCGGTTTTGAATAGCAGCACCTGAGCATCTCTTGCTGTATAATCTTATCTCGTCCTCCATTCTTTTGCTTTACCCCCTCAGACCTCCTCAACATTCCAAGGTAGCGTGAGGAGACTTTGCACACCTCCCCTCGCTGGAGGAGAGCTATATAGCTCTTTTTTTGGTTGTGATCCCTTTACTCCTGCTGGTACTAATTTAATGGGGAGTGGCCCTTCTTCTTCTGTGTCTGTGAATGGAACCTCCTGTCAAAAAGGAGAAAAACAGCCCCGCCTTTCCCCACTGACCTTTTTTCGAGTGTGGAAAAGTTATGATAGGGTGGTGCTTGGTCCCGACACCGCTTCTAACCACAGAGTTTAGACGAGGGGGCAACTTGCACTGCTGCACACAGCAAAGCCCTCAGCAGAGTCAGCACTCATTTAACTATTGAGAGTGTACAAATGCAACCAAATGGACCCATTTGGTTCCAGTTGCACGCTCTCGAGAGTTACTAATGAATAAATGAATGCTTTAGAGGAGGATTTTGTTGTGTTGTACAGCGCACACTCGGACTAAAAGCACCGCTTCCGATGTTGTTCCGAGTGGTTTCGCCTCTGAAGTACTTGAAAGGGAGATGTTGAAAAGCAAACGCGCGTCACTTTACATTACCCGAGCGGACAGGAAAAGCTGAATTTGGTGTGTGTGTGGGTGATGATGAATGATGCCGTTGATAGAATGAGGTCAGCCTTTCAGTCATTTTCTGCGTCTGAGCGACAAAAGGAACATATGCTCTTCAGAAAGCGACCGTAACTTTTCCAATCGGGAAAACAGCAACTTCAGCCGGACAACTCACACGATAATCTGACTGCCTGACCCAAGTGCAAATAATAAAGTGTTTTTTTTTTCACTGCTAGCCCGCAGAATGTGAGCTAGTATGGTTCATTCTGAACCCACCCTGAACCACTGACATACATTCAGCTGTGGCAGCACACACACACGCACACGCACGCACACACACACACACACACACACACACACACACACACACACACACACACACACACACATACACAGGCGCTGCCTCGCAAAGTTGTTTCTCTGGTTTAAATTACAGTCCTGCCTGTCTCCTTTTAAATAGCCAGCCGCTCTGTTTTTTTCCTTTTGTCTCATGAATGCCTGCATGTGTGCACGTGTGAATGCGAGCAGCACACACACGCACACACACAAACGCATGCATGCATGCATACATGCATGCACAGTGCACACACACATGCAGACACATGCAGAGTCGCACGCACGCACGCACGCACGCACGCACGCACGCACGCACGCACGCACGCACACACACACACACACACACACACACACACACACACACACACACACACTCCACCTTCTGGCTTGCAATAACAGGACCTGCCTCCCTATGGGATTCCTTATCTGTCAGGGTTCCAGCAGTGCATTTATGCAGCTGGCTGCAGTCTCATCTTACTGTATGCATTACCACCACTGCATGCACAGCACCCTTCGACCGTAGGTCACAGTTTACTATCAGAACCGTCACATCTTGTCTGTGTCTGTCCAAACGGGTAACGCTTGTCTTTTTTGTTGATTGACTCTCACACTCTGACATCACGCTCTGTCATCACTGTGACGCCAGGGGAACCAAATCCCTTTTATGCCCATATATGGAGATCTCTGATGTCATCAATATAAAGTCCATATCTGTGAATGCCAATATATAATCACTGTGATGTCAGGGGAACCAAATCCCTTTGGCCAGATGGCCAAGACAGGCGTCTTACTGGCATACTGTTTTTTACTCTTACTGTTTTTTTGTTTTATATCCCACGATTTTTGTGTCAATTGTCTAATGTAATCCAGGGCGCTACTCTCCCTCTGCCAACCTGGGGAGAGCAACGGACTGAACTCATGCTTCCTCCTATGTGTGAGGAGTCCAAGCCATTTCTTTTCCCTTGACGGGGGAGATTCCCCGGTTGGACGGAGCGCGTGGAAGGAACACGTTATTCCAACCAGTTCCTTTCGCCTCCATCAGGCGCCGTGGCTGGCCAGGGGGAGGCACACTGTACCCTAGGAGACACCGGGAGAACATGCAAACTCTACACAGAAAGGGGGTGACACACAGCAAAGGTCTTCAGGCTCGGGACTCGAACCCACGACACGCTGTCAGGACGGATTACCAGCCTAGGTGCCTGGACCACTGTCTGTCTGATACACTGTTTTCCAAAATAACCATGTAGCATTCGCTTTGGAGCGTTACTTCCTTGGTTTTGTTTCAAACTGAATTCTGGGATTTGCAGTTCTAAGCCAAATCATTGGCTTTACTGGTTCTCTTTATGACATTAGAGACTTGAGCACATACTGTAAGTACGACCGTTCTAGGCTGATAGACAGTGAGGCTGTTACTGTAACTGAAATAGAGTTAAGTGCAATTTCCTTCAACATGATGCATTCTTATTATTAGTATGCCCGGCATAGAAAACATGCCACAGTATTTTGATGATTATGATGATGATGAGAAAAGGCTTATATTTATACACTTTCAAATCACGCAAAGCGGTACACAGTATCTCCAAAGTCATGTCATCAACATGGATCTGTCCCATTTCCCATATTCCCTCCTGATTGGCTACCATTGCCTTCTAAAGTTTGTGTATGCGACCTGACGGTTTCTTATCTCCCGATTAGGGAGTCTGTCTTACTGGTATTTATACACTCTCAAAGTGAAACTAGCTAACGTTTACGGTGTATTCATCACGTATGCTGGTGATGGCCTAACTTTCGCAATAGCCATTAATCAACCTGTTCCCTGTAAAAACGTACTGCGACCAGTGTCTGTAATAGTACATGACTCATGCCATCTTTATGTGGGTGGAACACTTGATCTTTGTCATCATCTTAATCTTAAATCTTCTTAATGAAAAGCCGGACTTAGCCTTAGGCAGGGGATGGCAATTTTCCTCCACTGTAATCAAAAGTGCAGAAAGAGTTGTGTTGTTCAATCCGTTCCACTTGTCAGTGCGGCCATGTAAACAAATGGCAGAGACTTGCATGCTAAGTGATGATTGATGACTTGTTGTTTTGTGGAAGTCCCCATCGCGTGTCCTCTGCACTGCAGAGAGGCTGCTGGCTACAGCCAGAAGATGCAAGTTTATACCACATGTTTTCACGGTTATTTAAACTGAAAATAGCAGCTCTACAAGCTCACAATGCTTCACGATGTGACACGTTGTATACGATAAGGCGCAAGTCTGTTAACCACACTAGTAGGGAATAGGGATGGGACGATACGCGATATTATCGTTTATCGTGATAAAAAAACACTCACGATAATCGTATCGTGGAGGTTTAATTTATCGTGATATCGTCCTCCGTCATGCACTGGGATCAATTCGCCTTTTATTTGCCGAGCTGCATATCCAGTAACATTTAAACCCACTATAATTGGTAAAAGGTACTCATAATATACAAACTTGATAGTCTTTTTTTCACTCTATCAAATGTCTTACTCAAAAAATAGCCGATCTACAAGCTCACAATGTGTCACATTGTGACGCGTTGTGAGCTTGTAGATCTGCTATTTTTTGGCAAATGTTCCACTCCACCATAATGGATTTTGATTATCGTGATAATATCGTAAATCGCGATTTCTTTTGTCACAATAATCGTGATATGAAATTTTCATATCGTCCCATCCCTACACACTAGTTATCAATTTATTCGATTATAAAAATAAATCATATAGATTCGTAAAGATTAATCAAATTAAATAATCACAAAATGATCGATAGTTGCAGCCCTAAAACACTCATGCACAGACTACAGCCACACACACACACCTGTGAGCACTTGCAATGAGCAGGCCCATTAGACACTGAGGCTATTCATTAGCGCTAGCAGGGAACATGTATCATAACGCCCACTGGGAGAAGCGACGTGTCCCCCCACTGCAGGGCTGTCTCACCATTATGGGCTTTAAAAGGAACCACAGCAAAGTCTCACTAGCAGGGCCTGTTGCTGGTCTCTTTCATTATTCAAGACAAAACTCTCACAGTCCTTCTACGCCCACTGTCTCCTCACTCTCTTCTCTTCTCTTCTCTTCTCTTCTCTTCTCTTCTCTTCTCTTCTCTCGCTCTCCCTCTCCCTCTCCCTCTCCCTCTCCCTCTCTCTCTCTCTCTCGCTCTCTCTCTCTTTCTGTGTGTGTGAGTTTGTCATGCTATACTTATGGGGACTAAACGCATGTTCACACAGTCACCTGCAGGGAACCTCTGACAGTGTGGGGACAAAATAGTAGGTCCCCAAAACGGTTAGGGTTAGGGTTAGGTTTAGGGTTAGGGATAGAGGTTAGGGTAAGGCCACAGGACTTGCATAACAATGAATAGAAGTCTATGTAATGTCCCCACAAGTGATGTATATATATAGTGTGTGTGTGTGTGTGTGTGTGTGTGTGTGTGTGTGTGTGTGTGTGTGTGTGTGTGTGTGTGTGTGTGTGTGTGTGTGTGTGTGTGTGTGTGTGTGTGTGTGTGTTTATCTTACAAACAGTGTTTCCCTGTGTAGCAGTGCCAGTAACTGTGTTCCTGTGTGGCGGAGTCTAGCTCAGAAGTGTCTTTGTTTGCTAGCAGCTGAGACTGACTCACACACACACACACACACACACACACACACACACACACACACACACACACACACACACACACGTCACACACACACACACACACACACACACACACACACACACACACACACACACACACACACACACTAGTGTTCTGAATGAAGCTCATACTGTTGGAGTTGGTTCAGTGTTTTGCTTGTTAATTGGATATGACAGCAGTTGAATGAAGATGTGTGTGGACAACATACAAACAGTGCACTCTCTCTGCCTGGAGCGAACTGGAAGCTCTCCTCTTGTTCACTACAGTTCCCAGCATGCACCTCCCCGTTTTCATTTTCATTGATCCAAAAGCTTAGGGAGGAAATTGTCGTCATTTGCAGTAAGATCCACACATGTGGAGACGGTTTACCTGGATAACCAAAGCCTGTGTGGCGGACTGGAAATAGACGATCTACAAGCTCACAGCGCATCGCCGTGCGACAGTGGCGTCAGTTCAGAAAAAGCTAAGGTATGGCAACATGACTGGTGTCTTGCACGTGCACCTTCCAGTCATGTTGCCATACCTTAGCAACAGATACATTTATTTTAAGAAGTACATTCTATTTTTCGGTTATTCCCCCGTTTCTACAGTTTCTTGGGCTGGTTATTGCATGTTAGTAAACGTGCCGCAATTAACAATAATGCATTGCACCTGTGCAGCTGACCTGCGGAACCTGGGAATTTACCATTTTGCCAAGATTAGGAGAATAAAAGTGTGGAGAATATAATTATAATACCTTGTTAAAGTGAGCATTTTGTTAAATTCTGCATTTGCAGCTATTTTACTGTAATTTAACAACATAATAACCGGCACAGATAGACAAAGAGACATTCACGGATTTATATTTAACTTTTATTTTCCCTCCTGGACCCAGGGTCTGTAACCCTGCCATACGCAATCGACGCCCCTTCCGTGCGACGCTTTGAGAACTTGTAGATCTGCTGTTGATGATGCTACGCAACACAGGCACGCACTGCAGCAAAGTATTAACTGCGGCTTGAGTCTCCGCTGGCCCCCGTCACTGTTATCTGTCCATGTTCAGACCACTGACAGCTTTCCAGGAAAACTCTGCTTGTTTTCATTATTCTTGGCTCTCTCCTGCAAGCCTTGTGTCTCCCTTCCCCCTCTCTGTCACTCTCTCACCCACCCCGACCTCTCTTTATCTCTCCTTTTCACTCTCTATCTCTGCCTGCCTGCCCTCCTGTCCTCTCCTTTATCACCTGATTGCCAACGAATTGTTCACAGCACGTCAGGTTTTCTGTCCAGGTGATAACCTACCGAGTCAGCCTTTATTTCCACACAGGGTCGACGTTCTATGGAAACGATAACCAGAGTGCTAGATGGTAGGCGCCAGGTACTCTGACTATGAAACAGCAACATACTGTAGTTCAGGGGTCTTCAACAGGGGGTCCGGGAGTTACTAAAGGGGGGGCCTCCAAATCTTTGAGTGATAGAAACTTTTTTTCTCCTTTTTGATATTAACCACTCGAACCCTAGTGTCCATATTCTGATAACTTTAGCCAAAAAAGCAGATCTACAAGCTCACAACACCTCGCGCTGTTGTGAGCTTGTAGATAGGCTATTTTCAGCAAAGAGGTTTGGTGTAGAGGGGAAAAAGAGCTGACTAAGTACAAAGTGAAAGGTCAGGTATATGAAGTATTTATGGTTCAAGTGGTTAAATATTTGCAAACACAAATTGACACAAATCCAAAATACACTGATGATTGTGCTGTCAAACGATGAAACTACTGTATATGGAATCTATGAAAAGGCTGTGGGGGTCCCTGCTTCATCTCTCTCTCAAGTAAGGGGTCCTCGGCCTGAAAACGTTGAAGACCCCTGCTGTAGTTGTTTTGGATGTTTTTACAAATAATCTTACAGCATGCTTGAGTTAGATACAGAGCCCGACCAATGCCAGATCTTAGGGTCCGATGCATATCGATGTGTTGCTGTTGTGGTATTTTGCCACAGTAGGCAGCCTACATGTGTGCATTTGTGAAATTTATCATTCGACTACTGTTAATTATTAGGAGCAGTGGATTCCATTAATACAGCACCGGGAGGGAGCAGTTAGGGGTTAAAGCTGGTTGCACACTGCTGTGTTTTGGAAATCCCAAATCCGCAAAAACCTTTTTCAGGCCAAGGAGAGAGAGAGAGGAGAGAAAGAGAGAGCGAGAGAGAGCAAGGCACACAGTGGCGAGAGTTGCGGAAATCTTGATAAAATCAACCCTGGTCCGAAAATAAATACAAAACGGGCGGCCGTGTGAAAACGTGATTGACATAACGCAGGGCTACTCAACCTAAGATGGCTCAGTGGCCACTCAGCAAAATACCAAAAGTCCAAGGGCCGCAAGCTAAAAATGACGATCCTATTTTGAACGTTTAGACAATGATTTTGTAACATGAGTAGACTAAAAATTAAGTAAACACACAGAAAACAGACACGTTTCCATCTATAAAGCCAAACCTCATTGAACAAAAAGATTGTCATGGAATGATTAATGATGTTTCTACTTTTGGAACAAACAAAATAGCAAAAAAGTCCAGAAAGTATTGTATAAAACAAGACAAAAATAGTTTCCCAGTGGTTTTGGAGAGAAACTGAAAAATTACGTGAGAAATGATTTGTCCACACTGAAAGTAGACGATATATTTGTATTGGTATGACCTTGACGGGCTGCATAGACATGCCACAGGGGCCATTGATGAAAGTTTTATTCCACTCTGATTACACAGTTCCTGCGTATGTCATATGGTTTCTGTCAAGTTCATAATTATAAATCTTCCGTTATTCTCACATAAGCCTTTTCTTGCATGTTGAATAGCGCTGACATAACGTGAGGTAGATTTTTTGCTCAGGGACTATGCCAGCCAAGGTTCGAACCGGCGACCTTCTAATTCCCAGACAGCAGCTTCTCTACCCACTCATCCACGGCCGTCTGCGATGTGTCCTTTCCCATGGACACTTCTGTGTGTGGAATGCTACTGGATGGAGCTGCTATGTATTTATGCTTACTGTAGTCTGCTCTTTCAGACTACAGTAGATATGGGCTTAATATTGATGACATCAGGGATCTCCATATATGGGCAATTGGGCCATAGAATAGTTCCCATGACATCACTACATACAATCTCTTTTATGCCCATACATGGAGATCCCTGTCTGAACCAGCCACACCACTGTGATGTTTTTGCCCATATATGGAGTTAGGCTCTGAGTATCTGACATCACTGTGATGTCACAGTGATGTGTCAGGCGACACGTATACGGACAAGCTGTGCCGGTTCTGACAGTAAACTGCAACCTATGGTCGCAATAAAATAATTGTGATGCTAAATTAACAACTTTTGCTGGGGGACCCCCTGGAACCTCCTCAATGACTCCTGGGGGTCCCACTTTGAGAACCTCTGGACTAGCTTAAAGCTATACTGTGTAAGTTGCTCAACTAGTGGTCAGTAGCGTCCGCGTCTTAAGGCCGTTTTTCGCCGCGGATCGGGCCTCACACCCCTGCGTCACCCCCGCGTCTGCCTCCACCTCGCCGAGATCTATCTTTAGAGGGGTCCCTGGTTCCTGTGCGTTCAGGCATTCCGGAGAAACGGAGTGTTTCACCCGAGTATAGATAGAGACACACACACGGGTGCCTACAAATATGGCCGCCCTATTGTGATAGCTAGCGACCCCACTTCAAGATGCGCTGTGATTGGCCGGCAGTGTATAACCCTCGCTGTGATTGGCCGGTAGTGTATGATGACGTAATTTTTGCGCGAAAACCGGACCCCGGTCAGGATCATAGAAAACATACAGAGAAGGCTTCAGAAGCTGAAAATAACGGAGTGGGTGTTCTAAAACTTTAGCGATTTAAGAGTTAGGACAATTTTAAGATTTGTTTTATAAAAAAAGTTACATGGTATAACTTTAATACCGGTACACTGGTTCTAAAAAGTGGGGTCCCCAATATAGGCCACGTTCAGATCTCCTCAGTCTTGTCAAAAATCTAATAAACAGCTTCAATTTTGGAAAATTGTAAAGTCAGCTTTGATAGTCCCTGCCTATGCCAGTGCTCAATGCCCATGTGCAATCTTAGATCGACTGGTCATCATCTTCAGGAGATAAATGGATGCAGACAAACAGAGTTTTTGCAATTAATTGAAGGATAATCCAAGGCTTTTTAGGAGGTCTTAAAAAATGCAAATGACTGGTTGTTTAGCAGTGTGTTTGCTTTGCCCCTTTCGGGGGGGAGTGCATGGTAGAAGACTGCAGAGCAGGGGCCGTTCGTGGACATGGTCCAAACATCCAGATTCTCTGTCCCATTTGTCTATGTTGTTGTTTTCTCCGTCTCCCTGTGATGGAGGGGGCGATGGCTTCCTTCCTGTGTGAGATAAAAGCGTGTGTGTATGGACAGCGCATCGCCCCGGCTCACTTGCACGGTGAAACACTGCCAGAGATGGAAAAGCTGCTATAATAGTTTCAGCCTGGGCTGGAAATGAAAGCACAGGAGGGAGGCTAGGGAGTGCGAAAAGCAACAAAAATATAGAGAAAATGTTGGGAGTGAACACGGGACAATATGGACTGAACTTGTGTGACAAAAACAAACGAACATGAAAAGAAAACACTGTCCAGTTCCAATGAGCGACTTTTTGGTTTCACAATACCTAGTTGGGAGATGCAAGGAAGTGCCTGTGCTTAAATATCCTCACTGTTCGGGCAGACACCTTGGATCTCTAGGGCTGTCACAATTATTAAATAATCGTCTAATCGCAATTATTTGACATAAATCGCAATTATTTTGTGGACAGTGGAAATAGCCGATCTACAAGCTCACAACGTGACGCGATGTGACGCCTTGTGACTTTGTGAGCTTGTAGATCGTCTATTTCCACTATCAATGTTCTTTTTAAAGTGTAAAGTTGTCAAATGTGTCAGTCATTTCTTTGTATATTAGGTTATGTGTCATATCTGCCATGTGCAACTTCAAAGCCTACAAGCCAAACAGAAATGTTAATCGCAATTATTTGACTGACAATTAATCGTCATGTAAAATGTCATAATTGTGACAGTATGTCCTTTCATGTATATCTTCACCTATAATAACATGCTCAAAATAGGCACACTAAGTTGAAAGTCTGTCTGTGCGTTTTATAGATATTGAACCAATGGAAAGTATTAACAAGAGCTTGTGACTAAATAATAACTACATTTGGATCCGTTGAAACACAGGTTCCTCGTTTCCGTGTCCTTCTGAAAAGTCTCAAACATACAATGTTGCGATGTGGAATCCTGTCACATACTGCCAGCGTGGGTGGGACATCACTCTGGTGTTGTTGGAACCATCCACGGGCTTCCAGCTGGAAAATGAATGTAGTGCGTTTGAGGACACAGCAATATAACTTGGACACGAAGAAGGTCACTGAAGTGTTAAGAAAGGGGGTGCAGAAAATGTGAGGCGTGTGTGTGAGAGAAGTCCGAACCTGTGGACGAACAGAGAGAATGAAATGAACGTGACTAGGGCTGTCACAATTATTACATAATCGTCTTAATCGCAATTATTTGAGGTAATCGCAATTATTTTTGCATAATCGTCATATTCGTTTCCATGTTGAGAAATGTTAATATAGTTTCAAACACTTTAAAACAGTAGTGGAAATTGCAGATCTACACAAGATCTACACAGATCAACGCAGATCTATACGCGTTGTGAGCTTGTAGATCGTCTATTTTCACTATCAATGTTCTTTTTTTAAGTATAAAGTTGTCAAATATGTCAGTACCGTAATTTCTTTGTATATCGACAAAACCTCCTAACTCCACACTTTCTGCCAAACCAGCTAACTCCACCCGATTGGCCCTCTCTTTTTTTCATAAATATGTGCTATTGAACACCCTTTACGTCTGTGTGAACCAATGAAACCAATGAAAAGTAGTAAAAAGCCCTTTGGTCAAAACCTCCTAACTCCACTTGAGCTCATTTTTCCCGAAAATGAACATTTTGGAGTTAGGAAGTTTCGGCCCGACAGCAGAGATTTTTAAGTTATGTGTCATAATTGCCCTGTGCAGCGTGGCACCGAGTGCCGCGCTGTGAGGTTGTATATCTGCTATTTTTCAATAATGATACACAATGATGTGTGCCCGTTCTAAATGTGACTATCCGTAGAGAGGGGGAGAGAAGGAGAAAGAGAAAGAGAGGGGGACCGTGAGAGCGAGAGACTGAGAGAGAACGTGAGCATTCCAGCGGACCAGGCAGCAGCACCTCCTCAGTATTCCTGACTGTGGCCAAAGCAGGAATTTCCTACAGTCGCACCACAGCCCCCGAAGTGACTGACTGGTTCTTTCTCTGTCCGTCTGATCCGCACAGGGCCGCAGACAGCGAGCCGTCCCAGACGTAAACAGTCCAGCCCAGACGCGGAGCGGAAGGAAGGAGGGGACACTCTCGGAGCAGCAGCAGCAACAACAACATGGCCCAGTGGAGCGTCACGCCGCCCAGGAGCCCTCCTCCCCCCAGGCCCATGGACAGGAGCGGGAGCTTCTTCAAGGTAAGAACTGACCAGCAGCTCATTGGCAGTAGCCGGGGACCCACAAGCCCAAAAGCTCAAGGAATAGGGTAGGAACTGTGATTTTCTGCCGTACTTTTTATTTCTGTTTTATCAATTGGTTTGGTCATTAAGGTCCACAGAATGAGAGGCCTGCTCTGCCGGAAACATCACGAAAAAAAGTTATGGCCATTTGTATATTCACTGTCCCATTGACTCCACTAGAAATATTTTAAAAATAAAAACAATCTGCTTTAAGTGGCATGTGAGGGGTCAAACTAGGGGTTCTTCATGATTCTGAATCCATTGCAGGCATTTGTTTTGCATGAAAAACATTCCTTGGGTTAACTTTCGGCAGCCCAAAACTGTGAAAAGTGGACAAAAAAGGGATAACTCATCACTTTTCACAGTTTTGTGGGGCTGAAATCTAGCCCAAGGAATGTTTTTCATGCAAAACAAATGCTTGCAATGGATTCAGAATCATGAAGAACCCCTAGTTTGACCCCTCACATGCTAATTAAAGCAGACTTTTTTATTCTTTTTTTAAATGTTTCTTGTGGAGTCAATGGGACAGTGAATATACAAATGGCCATAACTTTTTTTCGCGATGTTTCCGGCAGAGCAGGCCTCTCATTCTGTGGACCTTAATGACCAAACTAATAGATAAAACAGAAATAAAAAGTACGGCAGAAAATCAAAGGTCCCCTCCCATTTTGGTGACTGGGTCCCCGGCTACAGTGTTGATTTCGTCTACTAAAACTATGACGGAAAATGTTCGTTGACTGTGTTTTTGTGGTCTGTGGTCAAATACACATTAATTTGGGGGCAGTGGCGTCAGTTCAGAAAAGGCTAAGGTATGGCAACATGACTGGTGTCTTGCACGCGCGCGAAGATACCTTAGCAACAGGCATGATACATTTATTTTAAGAAGTTCATTACATTTTTCCCCCCGTTTCTATGGTTTCTTGGGCTGGATATGGCAGCCTGGAACGGTTGTTCAAGTGCAGCTAAAGTTGCCATAGGCTATATATAGTAAACGTGCTACAATTAACAATAATGAATTGCACCTGTACCATTTTGTCAAGATGGGGAGAATACAAGTGTGGAGGATATCATTATAATACCTTGTTAAAGTGACCATTTTTCATTTGTAGTTATTTTACTGTAATTTAACAACATAATAACCAGAACAGATAGACAAAGAGACATTCATGGATTTATATTTAAAAGTAACTTTTATGTTCCCCCCTGGACCCAGGGTATGGCAGCTGCATATCCCTGCCATACCCAATTGACGCCCCTGTTTGGGGGGACCTTGACATGAAAATGGATGGATGGATGGATGGATGGATGAACAACCCACAGATTGTCTGTTTCGTCATCATTTCTGTTTGCATATTTGGGCCCTCCATTCCATGTTTGCTGTCTGTTGTGTCTCAAACGTCTGGGTCTGTTTCTCGTTTGTGAGCAGTTCTTGCTCAATCTCTTGCTTTTGAATCCACATGTATTTCTGCATGCATGGCTTGTAGTTGTGCTTGATCTTCTGATGTTATTAGAACACCACCCTTTGGTTCATAATGTTCACAACAGTTATAACACAAAGGGTCTTCATCAGAGTTACCACAGGGGTCCTCCAAATCTTTGTGTGATAGAAAAAGTTTTCTTTTTTTTTCTTTTTTATATCAACCACTTGAACCCTAGCGCCCATATTCGGAGAACTTTAGCCAAAAATAGCTGATCTACAGCTTGTAGATCGGCTATTTTCGGCAAAGAGGTTTGGTGTAGAGGGGAAAAAGAGCAGACTAAGTACAGAGTGAAATGTCAAGTTATCTATTGACGCGTGATTATGACCACTGGGAAAGATGGATAACCACGCCCCGGACTAATTTTTGAAGCTTGTGATTGGCTGAACCGGATGTAGTCACTTGGACCGTGGCAGAGGTGCACCAAAACCTATCCTTAACCCTAACCCTAACTCTAAACCCTAACCATAAGCCTAACTCTAACCCTAACCCTAACCTTATCCTCATTAAAACTAACGCTGGTGAATGCTAACCTGGTGAAATGCTAACCTGTGACGCTGGTGAGTAGCTAACCTGCCGGCGCTGGTGAAAACGAGCGATATATACCATTTCCATCCATCTTCTCCAGTGGGATCCATAATCAGGCTGTATGGACACTATTGTTCAAGTGGTTAAATACGGATCTGAACACACAAATTGACATGAATACAAAATACAATGATGATTGTGCTGTCAAACAATGAAACTACAGTATATGGAATCTATGAACAGGTTGTGGGGGTCCCTGCTTCATCTCTCTCTCAGTTAAGGGGTCCTTGTCCTGAAAACGTTGAAGACCCCTGTTATAACACATTGATCGATGCGATTTCAAAGTAAGAGTTGCATCCAGATTAACTGTCATAGTGTTTGCTGTTCTTCTGCATGGGGAGGAAGAGGAATGAAGAATGCCAGCTGCAATTGTTGGACACCAGACAAAAACGCACCCACGCGTGTGCGCTTACACACACATGCACGCACGCACGCGCGCACGCGCGCACGCACGCACGCGCACACACTGGAGTAATAAAACACTTTCACCCTATCTGCTCTTTCTCGCTGCGTTCCCCTTCTAATTTCCCCCTCGGTCTTCAACGTTTTCAGGCCAAGGACCCCTTAGTTGGGGCAGAGATGAAGCAGGGACCCCCATAACCTGTTTATAGATTCCATATATCGGTGTATTTTGGATTCATGTCAATTTGTGTTTTCAGATATTTAACGATCGTCAATACTTAACTCATACCCTGCCAAAAAAAAACGTTTCTATAATAAAAACGTCTTTTTAACTATGGCCTTCCCTGCCAGACGTCTTCTGGATTTTTTTTTTTTTTTCAAAAAGTTTTTTTGAAAAAAACATTTTTTGGACCTCCAACAATGTACTAGGCATGATCGCGATCGCGAACTTGCATGTTTAACCCCCATACCAACCCCATCTTTCAAACATGGCAGCCATGTTTGTTTACATTTGAAGAAAACCTAAGGGGTCCTTTCTCCTGAATGCCTGAACGGATTTCCAAGCGGACTTTTTTGTTTGAAAGCTGTGTAAAGCATGCACATGCATAGTGCATGATCTGTGCACGAATGTGTGCACCAGCGTGCACACTATTTTTTTAACACTTTGTTGGCGAAACGGCAATATAAGAGGTCCCACTTTACATACGGCACCGACTGAGTTAATAAACTTGAACTTTCACTCTGTACAACGCCTCGCGCTGAGCTTGTAGATCTGCTAGTTTTGGCTAAAGTTCTCAGAATATGGGCGCTAGGGTTCAAGTGGTTAATATAAAAAAGGAGAAAAAAGGTTCTATCGCACAAAGATTTGGAGGACCCCCTGTAGTAGTAACTCTGAGGACCCCCTAGGGGTCCCGGACCCCCTGTTGAAGACCTCTGCTCTACACTCACTCGGATGCATGTCGTTTCTTGACTCTTGATCTTGAACACAGAACGCACGCACGCAGGCACACATGCATGGGTCGCACGCGCTCACACACAGAGCAGTTGTGTTCAGATATGATGAAGCATGCAGTATGTCGTCATCTTCGGCTCATTAAACCTTCCTTACTGCAGGAAGAGGGGGCGTTTAGAGACGGATAATGAGCCAGCTCTCTCTCGCAGATACCGACCGATACTCTGGCACCGCCGATCACCCATGTATGGACTAGGGGTGTAACGATACATTTTAATAGCGATTCGATACATATCACGATACATGGTTGACGATACGATACATGGACGATATTGGTTCATTCATGGTGATACGATACGATTCAATTCAATGATTTAAAATCGATATAGTAACTATTTAGCAAAGACATTAAATCTGTGTGAAAGGTGTGGATAGTGCAGGTTTTTAAGGGAAACGTGTATTATTATGGATATAAATAAGTAAACACAGTGATTATCTGCCAAATACATGGACATTATATATTGACAAACCTGCACCTTGACATGAACCCAGAGATTAAACACATTTATCGATAGACCAGTGTAGCTATGTGGAAAGGAAAAGTAATTAAACCCCTCCTTTAAACGTTTTCTTCTTAAAAATGCTAAATATGCACAAGTAGGTGGTATCGATACAATCGATTCTTTGCACTGCCGATTCGATACGATACAAAATAAAATGATACGATTCGATTTTAGCTGTTTTCATTTCCATATACTTCGATTTTTTAAGTTAAAAACGATATTTCGATACAGTTACTATATCGTTACACCCCTAGTATGGACTGCTAGTTGGTCAAGAACTGCAAAATGTTCCAAGCTATTTGAACAGCTTAGATTTTATTTAATTTTGCAACTAGAATAGATTTTATTTAACCACTTAAGCCCTAATGAGTAGTCTTCCAAAATAGCCGATCTGCAGAAGGGAACACATACCAGACGCGGGCGGCAGTATTGACGTGCGTGAAGTCCTGCGCGGTAACACCAACTGGATGCGCCGCACGGCAGCGCGCCGCATCCATTTCTCCCGGTGGGGAGAACATTTTCACCGCGCGGCAACGCTGGAAAAATAGAACAGCGTCGTATCGGCGCGGCAGGTGAGGCGGCAGACCCGCGGCTGCTCGCGTCTGATGCCGCCGGTGTGGGTTAGTTCATTGAAAATAACGGGGCCGTATGTTTTGATGCGCCATGTCCGCGCCATGTCCGCGTCACCACCGCATCCGGTGTGTGTACCCCTGAAGCTCACAACGTGTCACAACGTGTCACAACGTGCCGCTTTGGGAGCTTGTAGATCTGCTTTTTTTTTTAAAGGACTGAAAACGTGTATGGATGCCAGGTTGAAAGTGTTTAAAAATCGGGGCACGTCGGCTGCGTAATTGCTGTCATCAAAGTGAAATGTTGGCTGATATTTCGTCCAGGCTAATATATTGGTCTACTCTCTCTCTCTCTCTCTCTCTCTCTCTCTCTCTCTCTCTCTCGCTCTCTCTCTCTCTGTGCTGCGGTCTCCGTCAGCCTGAATCCTTTCAGGGTCAGATGACACAAGCGGATAATTCTGGCCAGTCATTATGTCATATCTGAGTGTACGGCTCAACGGCTTCTGCAGAACCACTTACTCAAGACTTCTGCTGGATTGTTTAGCTCTCACTTGCTCCACTTTTATATCTCCAGACAGTACTTGGTAAAAATCATTGTTTTAACCACATAAACCATAGAGAGTCCCTATTATGCGCATGCACATAACAGGCATGTGCGTAACATTCTGCAAAACATTGTGGATCTACAAGCACACGACATGTCACGAAACACCGCGATGTCATCTTGCAGATCTGCTACAGTATTTTATTTACAGAAAAGAGTTTTGGTGTTAAGGGCAGTGGTGGAAAAAGTACTCAAATGTTTTGCTTAAGTAAAAGTATCAATACTGCATTGTAGAAATACTCCGTTACAAGTAAAAGTCCGGAATTCATAATGTACTTGAGTAAAAGTATGAAAGTATTGGCATCAAAATGTATCTAAAGTACCAAAAGTAAAAGTATAAAATGTTTGAAAATAGCAGATCTACAAGCTCACAACGCGTCGCATAATAGCCACGGTATAAAGCCACAGTATAAAATAGGGCTAAAGTGCTTGATGTATGTTTTTTAATATTACAATTTATATCTGCAAAGTAACTATAGTAACTAAAGTTTTCAAATGTAGCGGAGTAAAACTAACAATGTTTGTATCCCAGATGTAGTGGAGTAGAAGTAAAAGTATTAGATATTGGACACACTCAAGTAAAGTACAAATACCTCAAAATTGTACAGTACTTAAGTGAATCTACTTAGTTCCAACAACAATTATAGACGCCTGGGAAACAACGGTAAAAGAGGTACATACCGGTACTTTGAGAGTGTAGAAATGAAAAATGTAACTCTCCAAGTTAACTGAAACGCTTGCATAGCTGGACACCTTAGGGGTTTGGCAAGCTGCCTAGCAATTATCTCAATCCCTTGATGCGTCTGTGCGTGAGCAGCACAAGTAGGTTAATAATTATTACCATAGGCCTATATTTTTCTGTAAGTTGGCCAGCCGTGCACAGTTTACCTGACGAGCTAGCAAAAAAAGACGAAATTCATGTTTAGGGCGTGCGTGCTGACGAATGAAAATGCAGTGCACATCGCTCATGTGAGTTGAGCGTCTTGACAAGTGTGTACTGTGAAAGTGATGTTTTTGTTCATTTTAATTTTATCTTACCTGTTAATGTGTTTACACAATATTGAAAACACCAAACAGATATTGAGCCTTCTGACTAATGTTGAGCCGCACGCACACAATCTGTAGACTTTAATGCCCTACTTTGAGTTGTCTCTTTAAACTGTGTCGTTCTCAACAGCATCTCTCTGCTTCACTGGACCAAAGAGGATTTAATTGAACTTTATAAGGAATCATACTAGCTATTACCTGCATGCACTGGTGGATTTCTTTTGATGGAGGCAGCAGGAATATATCATATCTTATGTGCTCTGTCTCCACAACTCTTTCCATCAGGCCTAGGTTCTCTGAAAGCCTTCCATGCAGAGTCAAACCCTTCAGTGTCAGTTTAACTCTAAAAGTGTAAAAACCTTGACCCATTTGGGTCAACTCATACCCTCTCAGATTCAAATGAACACTAAGGATTTTACTGTTTGCGTGTGTTCAAAATGGAACACATATTTCCTGATTGACTCGGTCCACGGCTTTAACGACGGCTCATGCAGAGAAACCATTCACATGCACGCGTGCACGCACGCACAAGCACAAACATTTCGTTACAAAATAAATGACGCCACTCCTGGTTTATAAGTTGTTTGTGTCTTTGTGTGTGTGTGCAAGCACGTGCACACATAGACATCAAAGGGGGCTTGAGCCCCTGCCCTTTTATCTGTCTGTAAAAAGTGCCCTCTCCAGACCATGAATGCAGTTTTTCCTATGGTGAAAGAAATGCAAATGTCCTCTTTCCATGCCGTACCTTAAGGCAGCATTCAAGAGAATTGCCTTGTCCAAACTCTCCTGAACTTGAATGCAGCATCTTATGTTGAAAGAATTGCCCTCTCTGTTGATTATGCTTAGTTTAGTGTGGTATCTATCACGCACCGAAAATAGCCGACCTCCAAGCTCAAAACGCGTCGCAGGGGAGCTTGGAGGTCTGCTATTTTTGATATTTCCACCAAAAGGCCCTTTTAGAAATTTCAGCCCCTGCCTCTCTAACATTCTCTGCACGTCCCTGTGTGTGTGTGTGTGTGTGTGTGTGTGTGTGTGTGTGTGTGTGTGTGTGTGTGTGTGTGTGTGTGTGTGTGTGTGTGTGTGTGTGTGTGTGTGTGTGTGTGTGTGTGTGTGTGTGTGTGTGTGTGCGCGCGCGCGTGCGTGCGTGCGTGTATGCGAGCTTGCGTGCCAGCATGTGTGTTCACGTTTGTTCACATGCGCTCCAACCTCAAGCGTGTATCTGGACAGGAAACAGAGCAGAGAGTACTGTGTTTCCCGTACAGATACACAGAAGATGACAGAAGGGGGGAGTGGTCTGACAAACAAAGCGCTGAATAGAAGAGTTTCTATTCCTGTGAACCTCTCTTGGTAGCAGCCGTTTGGTCACTGACTCACTGATGGGCAGAAACCTTGTTTTTCGTTAGAAATTAATGGCCTATTTTATACTTTGTCATATGACAGTGTAGTGCAAAAGCAGTTATTGTAGTTCGTAAAAGTGGTTATTGTATTGTAGTTTATTTTCACTATTGAAATACATTTTTATTGTCTTTTTTTACATTTTAGAAAATGTAATGACGTGCCCAAAATATGGACGCCAGGTTGAAAGTGGTTAAATCTGTTTGTGTTTTTTTTTTTTTTTATAAATATTGAACCAATGAAAAGTATGAACTAGAGCAGGGGTCTTCAACAGGGGGACTGGGACCCCTAGAGGGCCCTCAGAGTTACTACAGGGGTTCCTCCAAATCTTTGTGTTTCCACTTCTAAAACGGCTAGTTCCATTCCTTGATTTTGATTGGCTGGTTTCCCTTTAATTGCTGTGGTATACCTTGAATCTGTGGTACACCTTGAATCAGTTTATATCAAACCCAGGTGAGTTATTTCTTTCCACAGTGTTCCACAGTGCACTAATTATCTGCACCTGTGTTGTTGGCAAAAAAGCTGGGAACTACTTTCTTGTAGCTGGGAACTACTTTCCTGTAGACCTTGTAGTGAATTATTAGTGAAATAGAACAGTTTAATTGGTACATGCCTAAGATTTTTCATTTTGCCATTTTAGAAAAGCAATATGTTACCTGTATTTTATAACGGCTGAGAGGGTTGGAGACACTCGGCTTCGCCTCGTGTCTCACCACGCCTCTCAGGTTACCAGGTAACCACATGCTGCGTGTAGCTTATTGCTTCATTGAACCCTAGCATTCATATTCAGAGAACTTTAGACAAAAATAGCAGATCTACAAGCTCACAACGGCTTGCGCTGCGAGGCGTTGTGAGCTTGTAGATCGGCTATTTTCATCAAATAGCTTTGGTGTTGAGGGGAACAAGAGCAGACTAATGCCTCATTCACATACAGAAAAGCCAAGCTAATGGTTTGCTTGGTAATTCAATGTATTCTCTATGCAAACCAGCTTTTAAAATTTCCAAGCTGGATAAGAAGCTTGGAATTTTTTAAAGCTGGTTTGCATAGAGAATGCATTGAATTACCAAGCAAACCATTAGCTTGGCTTCTCTCAGTGTGAATGCAGCATTAGTACAGAGTGAAAGGTCAAGTTTATTAAGTATTGACGGTTCAAGTGGTTAAATATCTGAAAACACAAAGTGACATGAATCCAAAATGCACTGATGATCGTGCTGTCAAAAGATGAAACCATATGGAATCTATCCCTGCTTCACCTCTCTCTCAACTAATGGGTCCTTGGACTGAAAACATTGAAGACCCATAGAGCTTGTGACTAAATAATAACTACATTGGATCCGTTGGAACACAGGTTCTTTTTTGCCAATTTCCTGAAAAGTAAGGTTTTTTGGACATAGAAGGTTTTCCATCGCTATAAAAGTCATCAGTGTTAAACAAGGCCCCTGGTTGTATGTGTTGCCATTAGCGCTCCACAGTGCATTCATAATAACTCCTGTGTTCACTGACCTTCATTTTCTGGCTGAAAGATTTCCCTTCATCTGTGTTTTCCGTTTCTTAAGTTCCTTCACACACCGGGGGCGTTTATTTTGTGCGATGATTTCTTGTGCGATGATTTCTTTACTTTCTGGGGCTGTGCGATGAAAAATTTCACACCTCAATACCTCCAAATCCAAATACCTACATAGCTATGATCGAATATGGCTATGTTTTCATACTTGTTACATTCCACGGACCAGAAGACAGAGCGCGCTGGCCATGTTCAGGTCGACAGATATATCACGTTGTGTTTAGAGACGGTTGCCTCCCCTTTCTAATGAGCACTTGCCCGGTCGGGCAACCTGAATGCAAACTTCACCTGCCCAAAAGTTTTATTTACCTGCCCAGGGCAGGTGGGCAAACCTTAGTGGCAATGCCTGCCCTTTCATTGTATCATACAGTAGCCTTGTTTAGTTCACAAATCTTTCCATGCGAACTTGCCAAGGACTCACAGCCATATAGCCTCTGGCTGCTGAAGCCCCCCTATTGCAAAATGGTTTAAGAAATAATAATACAAAAATAGCTGATCTACAAGCTCACAGTGCATTGCGATGTGGCACCCTGTGAATATTTTGAGTTTTGCTATTCGAACATTTATGGGGGGAAAAAACGTGGCGGTCCTCCTATGAAAACCTGTGGTCTATATTTCCCTCTGGTTTTGCAGTAGGTGATGATTCTCAATGTAATAATGTTACATACATTATTTGTATGCCCAGAACCCTTTTGGCAAGAGATTGAAAACTCTGACTTGAATGAACCTGTGAAACTAGATTACATCATTTGGGTATTATTTTACCAGAAAAATTGGTAATTTGGCCGACATAATACACCTCTTTAACAAAGAGTGTTGCTTGCCATATGACCATGATGAAGTAGGTGACAAGGACATGGCAAGTAACGTGCCAGATTCACAGAATTGTTCATGAATTCCTAGCTATCAAACCAACGATAGAACAAACAACCCTATCATCGTTGTCGGTTGAAAACCTTGTATGTCCAAAACCGTTCGTTTTGCATTTATCATTTTAAAAATGATTTAAACTAGTGAAAACAGACGATCTACGAGCACACAACGCCTCGCGGTAGATCTGCTGTTTCACTACTTTTGTGCGACGGCCTTGTATGATGAAGCAGGGCTTTACTTTGCGAAAGAATGTACACATTTGAAACTTGGAGATACGAGGTTTCCACCCGACAACGCCGCTATGCACCGTTAGGTTTGTGAAACACTCGTGTATATAGATAGCAGTCGGCTATAAAAATATAAGCGGCGTGTGTCAACGTCGGGGACACATTACAGGGTACATTTTTAGACTGTCTTTCTTTGTTAGGTTTCTGAGTTTGACCACCGCTGGCCTCGTTTAGTAACTGCGTAGACCTCACAGCTGCCTCAACACTGCAGTTAACTGGCTGACTCATGCTCTATATGGTATAATACAACATTGCGCTGACAGTGAGAGCTTTTGGGGGGAGACAGAGCTGGCTCCAGCCGTCCTCTTTTTCAGGGGGGGGGGGGGAATTACTGGGTCCTGTGGTCACCGTGGTCTGGCCTGGAGCCTAGCTGTGTCGTGCTCTAAACGCTTGAAAACGATGCCTCCTAGTGGGTTATAAGAACCAGTGACATAATGGGTGATGATGCCTCCTTGGCTTATTACAGGGCTCTTCAACGTTTTCAGGCCAAGGACCCCTTAGTTGAGAGAGAGATGAAGCAGGGACCCCACACAAGCTTATCATAGATTCCATATGGGGTGCGTTCGGAAATGCGCACTCAACGCACTGGTGTGCCATGTTGTCGTTCGTTTATTCGGTGCACTTGGTGCGTTGTCGTTCGGAAATCCAGTGCGCGGCGCACTGGTGTGTTGAGTGCACGCACTGACCGACCCTACTCAGAAGATGGGGTTCGGTGGTGTGGTGGTGTGGTGCGGTGTTCTGATTGGTTGGTTTTCATGGCCGTGTCTCGAATGCTTCTCAGCTGTGAACAATGGAGGAAATGACCGCAAAATACAGCATTTGCAGCTTAATTGGTCGTTTGGGCTTGATAGTTTCACACACATCAACATGTAAATTAACAGCAAGTATGCCAATGTTTTGAATTAGACATACATCTTACTCAGCAACTGCTGCTTTTCAGAAAGTTTCCCTTCAGAGTTCAGAGTGAAAAAGCACACAGCTGCCTGTTAAAACCAGAGTCGTCTAATCAGAGAGTCCTGCCACTGCGGGGTCAGAAACAGCGCTGGTCACGTGGTTCATTGTCACTTTACACCTCATAGACTTCAATGCATTTTGTAAACTTCCGGTTCGCCGTTTGTCACTATACGCCAATAGATGTGTGCGTAGAAGACCTGGCCCCATGAAGTGAACGGGAGTGACGCAACTCTCCGAAGGTAGAAGGCTCTGGTTAAAACTGGTCGTTCGTAAATAAGCCACACTGAACGCACTCCAACGTCACGCCCACTGCACTCACTACACTGACCACACACCCGGTGCGGGTTTCCGAACGCACCCATAGTTTAATTGTTTGACAGCACCATCATCAGTGTATGTTGGATTCATGTTAATGTGGGTTTTTGGAGCGGTGAAAGCGCTCCCAATAGACAGGTATGTCCGTGGGTATGTCCGTGGGTGGGTGGGTGGGTGGGTGGCTGGGTGGCTGGCCGTGTCCGTAGCCTGGCAATACCTTGAGTGGCCACACACAACACACTAGTTAAAGGAGGGGCGCTGTTTTGTGCAGGCCAGGCACACTCACCACTCACTCACAGGCACAGTTTACTCACTCACTCACTCACTCACATAGGGTACAGCTGCTCAAATTCACCGCTCCACTTCGAACCGAGGTTTGATTTTTAGATATCTAACCACTTGAACCGTCAATACTTGATAAACTTGACCTTTCACTCTGTACTTAGTCTGATCTTTTCCCCCTCCAAAGCTCTTTGCCAAAAATAGCCGATCTACAAGCTCACAATGCCTTGCGCTGCGAGGCGTTGTGAGATTGTAGATTTCACAAACAAAGTGCTTAATAAAGTCTCACACCTGTCTAAATATGGTACGGCATTCTATAATTACCCGTATCCTCTGTTTTCTTTAATAAGAAGCCTTTTTATCCGATCACTGTCTGTTTATCTCAATGGGGGTTAGGGTTAGACTTTATTAAGCACTTTATGAAATCTGAATGATGGTGTAGTTCACTCTGCCCGTAGCCTCGGAAACCCAGACTTTTATTTTGCCGAACCCATGTAAACCCGGGAACATGACGATCGGGGCTTGGTCTCTACGACCATGCTTGAGCTACGATGGGCTAAAATCGCTTTGGGAAACTCGGCCAATCTAGCTAACTTTAAATCTAAATCTAATCTAACAACTAAGAACTTCTGTCTGCATCCCTGGCGGTCCAAGGCGTAATATTAAGTATTAATTTGGGTGTCCTTGACATGGAAATGTTTGGGAAACACTGTGCATGCAAGTTCCAACATCGGCCCAGATATTTGAGTAGAGATTAACATTACCCTTGAATCGTGTTGTAATGCCTGTGTAGAAGTGAAGCGAAGCTGCAGGGACGAGATGTTATCAAACATTCCAAGCAGAGTTGGCGACCTGTTTCCTTAGAAAAACACATCTGCTGCAAGGCAAGGCACGTTTATTTGTAAAGTACAAAAGAAGTAGCAAAAGAAACACATTATAAAATGACATTTGAATACAATAAAAAATGAGTTAAAATAAAACAGGAAAAAAATAACATTAATAAAATTACAGTGCTCTTTTTTATATAGTTTTACTCAACAAACGGAAAGGTCTTTAGCTGTGACTTAAAGGAAGTGTGAGTTGTAGCAGACCTGCAGTTCTTCTGGGAGTTTGTTCCAGATAGGTAGTAGTGCGGGGCCTTAGGGGGAGCATTTAATGCTAATTTCGTGCAAATCAGTCTAAAAGCACCAAGTTTTGCACAGATGTAGCCCACGGCTTGCTCTAACGATTTAGCTAGGGCGCCTGAGTCGGCAACCTTTGGGGTCGCCACAGCCACCCAGAAAACCCTTTTTTTTCTGGGTATTTAACTCATTCTGTGCCTATCCCGAACATGTTCGGGATATGTTCAATCCAAAACAATTTTTTTTAAATTAATTGACTTACCCTGAGCTGCTTGTAGAGCCGTGGGTGGTCCTGGCTCGTCCTACGCTAGCCAGCTAGCCATTTTACATGGTCCGACGATATATTCCATTAAAAATGGTTTAAAATACATTTTTGAGACATGGTGAAAAAAACACAGTCGACAAACATTTTTCGTCATAGTTTTTAGTCGACGAAATCAACACTGATTGTGTTGCACAATACATGTATTTAGGCCCTTGATTTTCAGTGCTTTGTAAAGCAATAGTAGTATTTTGAGATGAATTATTTGGCAGACTTGAAGGCAGAGTAAAGATCTGAGAACTGGAGTGATTTGAGCCACACTTGATCTGATCAAATATTGTTTCGGGGACACCATATCATCACTGTCGGGCAGAAACCTCTTATCTCCAAGTTTCAAATGTGTTTGTTGTAGATCGGCTAATGCTAAATGCTAATGCTAAATGCAAAACGAACGGTTTTGGACATACAAGGTTTTCACCCGACAACGATGATATGACTTTAACCATTATTTTATGTTTTAACTATTAAAAGATAACAGATATACAAGCTCAGTGAGCAGCACCGAGTGCAGCGCTGCAAGCTATTCTGCTATTTTTTGAAAAATCGTGTGCAATTTGTGCAAGTCTTGGTATATTTTGACCCGATTCTATAAATGTCTTCTAAATCAGTGGCTCTCAAACTTTTTCATGTCAAGGACCCCCAAAATCACATGTATTTGGCTGCAGATCCCCGTCTCAAAATATGTTGTTCCAGGGACCACCCAGAAGCAAATGTTTGAGTTACAAATGTTCGCTTTTAAAAAGATATAAGGGCTTTGCACACAGGTCCGTTTGTTGCATGATTAAAACGCATTGGATTTGCTGTGCAAGGCTGTGCGGAATGAATCCACACTGCGGATCCGAAGAGGAGTCATAAAAGGAGTCAATGAACTGGGTTCGATCGGGAAAAAAACGCACAGCCGCAGCCACCTGCCACATGGCAAATTCGGAGCCGGTGTGCATGAGGTCATAGAGAATCATTGATTTCTTTAAAAAAAATAATTGTCGGTTTTATTCCGTGCAAAAAAAAAAAAAAAATGTGTCTGTGTGCAAAGCCCTATATTCTAAGATTTGCACAAAAATGCACGATTTTTCAAAAATAGCATAAATAATTAAAATAATTCTAGGCCTAAATGGGTTTTAAGCATGCAAAGATGCTATCTGTCCTTGACCTTGTAAAATGCCCCAGCAGTCTGAGTATTCCAACACCCTAATCTATGAGCTGATATTTACTGTATTTCTTGTTACGGTTTCAGCTTGGCTCAGTAGCACGGGCATCTCTTATCTACAGTATGTGTATAAATATTCAGGGACGTGCTGGGCCCCTGATTCAGCCCGGGAAAAAGAGTTGGAGAGGCCCTCATTGCGCGCTATAGAGAGAGATCTCTCTATAGTGCTGCTGCTACTCAAAAATTTGCCATTTCAGATCATGACAAGTGACAAGCCAGTGGGCCAATTACATGAGTTATATTTCGTCGTTGTCGGGTGGAAACCTTGTATGTCCAAAACCGTTTGTTTTGTATTTATCATTTAAAAAATGATTTAAACTAGTGAAAACAGCCGATCTATAAGCACACAACGCCTCGCGGTGCGAGGCGTTGTGTGCTTGTAGATCGGCTGTTTTCACTACTTTTGTGCGACGGCCTTGTGTGATGAAGCAGGGCTTTGCTTTGCGAAAAAATTTACGAAGGCCGACATTTTATTTTTTATTTTTTCCTAATGGCCGGCCTGGACCGGCCGGGAATGAACCGGCCGTTCGGGAATTGTCCCGCTTTTCCCAATGGCCAGCACGTCCCTGAATATGTTCCACCTGCTGCTTTGCATTGTGAGTCGATTGTTGACAGAACTGCATTTACGCGCTATCACAGGAGATATAGTGCTCAAGGTTCAAGGTTGTACTTAATTGTTACATATTAAATACTTATTTTGGTTTGGCTTCCTTCAGACAATGCAGCGGTATATAACAGCAGAACAAATAGAAAAATAAATAATAATATTATTATTATTAGGGTAATAATAATAATAATGACAGAAAGAATTTGGGAAAGGAAAGAGAGTGCAAAAGAGCAAAGAGAGAATAAAGGAGCGTCCTCAAATGTACATGCGCATAAAAGTTTGGTATATTGTTTGGTATATTACACCAACAGCAATTGTTCTAGTAGTTGCTAGTTGTGCTGTTATACTTCATCCATCCATCTTCAACCGCTTATCCGGAATCGGGTCCCGGGGTTGATTTCCTTATCCTGAGCAACTTCCTCCACTCCCTCAGGGAGTATACCGAGGCGTTCCCAAGCCAGTTTGGAGATATAATCCTTCCATCTGGTCTTTGGTCTGCCACGGGGTCTCCTCCCAGTGGGACGCGCATCGAGGACCTTCCTAGGAAGGCGCTCGGGGGGCATCCGTACTAGATGCCCGAACCACCTAAGCTGACTCCTTTCCAAGTGTAGGAGCAGCGGTTCTACTCCAAGTCTCTCTCGGGTGACTGAATTTCTCACCCTATCTCTAAGGGAGATATCAGCCACCCGTCTGAGGAAACCCATTTCGTCCTCGCCGGACCCCGGCGAGGATCACAGAAAACATATAAAGAGAAGGCTTTAAAAGCTGAAAATAACGGAGTGGGTGTTCTAAAACTTTAGCGATTTAACAGTTAGGACAATTTTAAGATTTGTTTTATAAAAAAAGTTACATGGTATAACTTTAAGGCTGTAGTAGGCTATTGGATCTTGTCCCATTCTGCTTCTGTTTGTTGGCCAATACAGAGCAGCCACAATCCTTATCTGTCTCCTCCTAGAAATAGCCTTGAGTGATAAGGAGGAGGTTATGGGTTAAATTCAAAACGTTATCCATATCCTGCTGTCTTGACCACTTCCTCCGTTTCCCCCTTTTGCTTTGGAGCTCTCGTGCAGATGTTTACATTTCCGCCAGATTGCAAGAGTTGTTTGTTTACAACGATTTGGTTGTAAAGTTCAGATAAGGTGGATGGAAAATGGTGTCTGTTTTCGTTCGTGTCTGTCTGTTTTCCTGTGTGTGTGTGTGTGTGTGTGTGTGTGTGTGTGTGTGTGTGTGTGTGTGTGTGTGTGTGTGTGTGTGTGTGTGTGTGTGTGTGTGTGTGTGTGTGTGTGTGTGTGTGTGTGTGTGTGTGTGTGTGTGTGTGTGTGCGTGCGTGCGTGCGTGCGTGCGTGCGTGCGTGCGTGCGTGCGTGCGTGCGCGCGCGTGTGTGCGCGCGCGTGTGTGTGTGTATTTGTCTGTACGGTCATTTCACCACCATTTCAGGGTTAGGTTAGCTTTGTATTTCCATATTTCATCTATTTTATACAGTATATTTCAGACATCTATGCACTGCAGTATGCTATACTTAGTCTATGACAATGTCACGCGTGTCAAAAGTAGTGAACATAGGCAATCTACAAGCTCACGACATGGTGCAATGTAGCACGTTGTGATCCTGTAGATCAGCTATTTTACCTATTTCTGAAAAATATGGGGAAATCTTCAACCTTTTTTACGAATTTTCACCTATAATGACATGCCAAAAACAATGTCTGTGGCTTTTAGAAGTGTTTCTATAAGAGTTTCTGACACATAAATAATAACTACATTGGATACATTGGAACAGGGGTTTTCAAAGTGGGTGACGGGGCACCCTGGGGTGCCGCGACAGCAGTCCAGGGGTGCCGCCAGATAATTTGATAATATTTGGAATTTATTTGGACACTTGAAATAAATATTTAGTATCATTTTAAACTTGAAGTACAAAGTTATTTTCAGTCAGTTCTGACCAAAATGGCTATTATTATCTCAACATTTTCCTCGCAACATAATCACTAAAATATCGTCACTGTCGGGCAGAAACCTCGTATCTCCAAGTTTCAAATGTGTACGTCTTTAGGTAAAGCAAAGCCCTGCTTCATCATACAAGACTGTCACGCAAAACTAGTGAAAACAGCCGATCTACAAGCACACAGCGCCTTGCGATGCGAGGCGTTGTGTGCTTGTAGATCTGCTGTTTTCACTAGTTTAGTACATTTTATAGATGATAAATACAAAAGAACGGTTTTGAAGAAAGGTTTCCACCCGACAACAACAATATGCTATAAATATTATATTTATAGCATAAGGTGCATGGAGTGAAAATTATAATGTAGAGGTGCCTCGGATGATTTTTTTTTTATGGGGTGCCCTGAGACAAAAAGGTTTAGGAACCCCTGCAGTAGAACACAGATTCCTTTTTCCATTTCCTGGACACACACAGATCCGTGCCAGTGTGAAGGTGTGTATCTGGGTGTAAGTGGGTCATTATTGTTGTGGCTTTGTCTCCACGCTTCCTTTAGGATGTGATGTAATATACACAGGAAAACTGACAAAATTTTTCCCTGCCTTTGGACATGAGTTGGACGTGGTATCGCCGCCGCTATCACACAGTCTCCGTTTCATTTTCTTTCCCTCCGTTTCGTTTTCTTTTCTTCGATTATGACGTTCTGATCGAGCCTTTTGTCTTCCCTTCCCAGCTGATCGACACGTTTGCGTCGGAGTTGGGAGAGCTGGAGCAGGAGATGGTACAGACGTCCCCTGTGGAGGATAAGGAGCCTATGGTCCTACAAGGGTGAGGAGAACCTTTTACTAGGGCTGTCACCATTATGACATTTTACATGACGGTTAATTGTCACTCAAATAATTGCGATTAACGATTTAATTGTGTTTTTGATGTTGATAATTACAATTTTGTATGGCTTGTAGGCTTTGATGTTGCACATGGCAGATATGACACATGACCTAAATATACAAAGAAAATACTGACATATTTGACAACTTTATACTTAAAAAAGAACTTTGATAGTGGAAATAGCTGATCTACAAGCTCACAACACGTCGCAGTGCGACACATTGTGAGCTTGTAGATCTGCTATTTCCACTGTTTTTGAAAATGTTCAAAATGTAAGCGCTTTTGACAATTGTGACAAAATAATTGTGATTATGTCAAATAATGATTAGACGATTATGTAATAATTGTTACTTCCTTTTTTTGAAAAGAAGAGAAAAAAAAAGTGTTGCGTGGCTTTGTTGAAATGTTGATTCTGTTTGGTAAATCAAGGCATTCTGCAGCAGTCTGCTATGTATTATGTATATGAAGCATGTAGGTGTGGGGCTTAAGTATTTGATACAGTAGTGACAGGTAGTTTGTTTTCTTAGATTGTCGGTGTAAAGCATCCTTGGGTATCTTGAAAGGCACTGTATAAATTGCATTAATTATCATCTACAATTATGTATTTGTAGTAATTTACATCGCAGTCTTTTCTCTGTGCGGGAGAGCATGCATGCTCTCTACAGCAGGGTTCTTCAACAGTGTCCATATTGTGAGAACTGTAGCCGGAAATAGCAGATCTGCTATTTTCGGCAAAGAGGTTTGGTGTAGAGGGGAAAAAGAGCAGACTAAGTACAGAGTGAAAGGTCAAGTTTATTAAGTATTGACGGTTCAAGTAGTTAAATATCTGAAAACACAAATTGACAAATCCAAAATACACTGACGATTGTGCTGTCAAACAATGAAACTATAATCTATGAAGAGGTTGTGGGGGTCCCTGCATGCTTCATCTCTCTTGGCCTGAAAACATTGAAGACCCCTGCTCTACACATTTCCACCAGCAGATGGGGACAGTTTTCCACTGCTTTCTCATTCCCTCTCTGTCTGTCTCCCTCCTTCCCTTGTCTCCCGTCTCTCTCTCTCCCTCTCTCTCTCTCTCTCTCTCCCTCCCTCTCTCTCCCTCTCCCTCCCTCTCTCTCAGTCTGGAGGGTGAGGTCAGTGGAGTGTACCTGCAGTCCCCGCACTGTGGCGGGGTGGGAGGCGAGAGGGACTCCGGCTATGACTCGCTGCGTAGGAGGATGAGCGTGCTGGACAGGCTGACACAGACCCACGCCGTGTGGCTGCTGCTGCCACTCAGCGAGGACGAGGCCAAGCGCATACTGCTGCGACAGCCGCCAGGGGTGAGGGGACACTCCTCCAAACTCACTGCTTCTCAGTCCTTTTTCAATGTCAAAAGAACCAAACCTCCATAGCACAGTGCAGGCACGTGTACACATAGACATGAAAGGGGGCCCCTGCCCTTTTATCCGTCTGTAAAAAAGTGCCCTCTCCAGACCATGAATGCAGTTTTTATTATGGTGAAATAAATGCAAATGCCACTCTTTCCATGCCATACCTGAAGGCAGCATTCAAGAGAATTGCCTTGTCCAAACTCTCCTGAACTTGAATGCAGCATCTTTATGTTGAAAGAATTGGCCTCACTGCGTAGAATTCCATGCTGTTACGCCACATCTCCAGTATTGACTTGATTATGCTTGGTTCAGTGTGGTATCAAGCACCGAAAATAGCCGACCTCCAAGCTCACAACGCATTGCAGCGCGACGCATTGTGAGCTTGGAGGTCTGCTATTTTCAATATTTTCACCAAAAGGCCCTTTTAGAAATGTCAGCCCCTGCCTCTCTAACATTCTCTGCACGTCCCTGGCACAGTGGTAAAAGTGCCTGCCCACTACCGCTGATTCTATGAGTTCGGTCGTATTTTCTTTCACCCAGAATATAAAATATATATATACATTTGTCTTCGAATGTGTTCGACAAAATCTGTATTGGCAATTTTGCAGCCGATGTGTCCTGATTTCAGCCACTTTCAACCTTGAGTCCAAAATACAAGTACAGTTTAGAAATTATGTATCTTGGGGCACCATGGCACAGTCGGTAGCGCTGTCGCTAGAAGGTCCTGGTTTTGATTCCCGCTGCAGACGCTGCGTGCGCTAGGGGAGTATTCTCTCCTCATCAGTGCCCACACCCTAGGTGGGGTTGGCGAAAGGGCCTTTTCGTGTGGGGTTTGCATGTTCTCCCTGTGTCCCCTAGGGCAGTGATCCTGGTCTCTATACTGCCTCCCTCCTGGCCAGCCGAGGCGCCTGATGGAGGGGAAAGGAACTGGTTGGAATAACGTGTTCCTTCCACACGTGTGTGTGTTAGGGCATTCACCAAATATTCGAATATCAAAGTCACTATTCGACGTTGTTCACCAAAGTCGAATATTCGCTTTTTTATTTTTTTTTGTTTTTTTTTATTGTTTTCTCTTTAAAAAAGATATAGTTTATAAAGCTTGGCTAGATAGGAAGTCATAAGAATGAGTCGTCAATGCCCCTGGTGGATGAATTTGTTAATGCTCTATATACCAGGGGTTCTCAAACCTTTTTAGGCTGTGACCCCCAAAATAAACATATTTGAACTGGGGACCCCCACCCTGACAAGCACTTGGGATTGTAGGTATTACATTTAATGTGACTCGGTTCCACAGATAAATATTGTGAAGCGAGGCGTTGTGAGCATGTAGATCTGCTATTTTCACAATGTTCGCCTCTAGTTTACTTAATATTTGACAGTTTGGCCAGTCCTGTCGAATATTCGACTATTCGAATACTTTGAGGTTGAATAATTCGAATACTAAAAATCATTATTCGTGAATGCCCTAGTGCAGGGGTCCTCAATAGGCGGACCGCGGTCCAGGTCCGGACCGCGAGGCACCGCCGACCGGACCCAGGACGAATTATAGTAAAAAATAAAATAAAAATCTCCACGTTTTGGTTTCCACTTCTCGTGCGCTGAGAATGTGTGTGTGTGAGAGAGAGAGAGAGAGAGAGAGAGAGACAACGACGCGCTGATTGGCTGATGCCGGGCAACAGACTATTATGGGCTGTCATCTCTTGATCTCTATGACAACGATGCGCTGATATAGGCTGTTACCACAGACCGCGGACGTTTACGCAGCAGCACAACAGCAGCAGCAGCAGTAGCTTCAGTCACCAACAATGCAACTAGTTATAAATCAGTGGGGTTTCATTCACGCAAAACATCATCAACGTGAATACGTTTGCAGGATTGTAATCTATATCTCCAGAGTTTGTCGCGACGTGCCACGGCCCGACGGCCCGTGACGGCTGCCTCTCTTTCTGCATGGATATGCAGCGATCCGCACGCTTCGTCTCTGACAGTCTGACGTGACGCGCGACACCTTGTTTTCATATCGATATTCACGTTGCAAGCATAAATTATTTGAAGATTATCCCAGTTTGTTAAAAGAAACCAGAGCACCAGCGCAAAATATCTCTGCTCCACGTTGAACATTCTGTTCTCCCTGCTTTAATGGGTTGTTTCTCTTCAGTCAAGTAAGGCCCCCAAATGATTTTGGAGGAGTCCCCAGCCCAGATGACAGTGAAGTCATAATTTAAGGACCCTTTTAATAAAGAAAGAAACGGAAAAAGACCATTACTGCATCAACAAACTACTAAAAAAAACAATACTCATTGTAAAAAAATTAAGAAAGGGATCCCTAATTATGTAAGATGAACAATAATGAGGGCAAGTGGCCATTACGTGAGGGCAAGTAGAACATGACCTGTACTTTCCAGACGGACAAGTGCCTCTGAGACCATAGTGTCAACCCCTGGTTGGTACTTTTTTGTATCTTAGCCTACTATTTAAGATTGACCGACATAATAAAAATGGCAAATATATATATATATATATATAATTGTTTTATTTTTTCCCCGGACCCGGACCTGTTTCAAAAGAATATTTGTGGACCTTCAAGATTTGTATTTGAGGACCCCTGCCCTAGTGTGCATACTGTTGTGTAAAGGAAGTCGATGGGGCTGTGATCAGGCTGAAACCATGCCCAAATTTGGAGTTGTACGTCATAGGTTATGTCATAGACGACTGATGAGTCATAAGTGACTGATGTCACATGCTGCATGGTCACATGAAGCCTTAGAGACACAACGGACTGTTCTGACCACCAACGCAACAGACGTAACATGCTTAGTAAATTGAGCAACGCAAAGCAAGTCTGCAACTGCCGTGTGTCTCCACCAGAGGGTGCTGAAAATGACAGATCCAGACACCCCATGTGGCTGAACAAAATGTATGGACACCTGTTGTTCACTTTTAATGCTAACAAACAGACAAAAAAAAAACAAAAAAAAAAACACTGGTAGTGTGATGATTGCATAACTAGTGACTTATCCTGCAAGTACCCAAATGACTCTTGGGTTATACTTGGATCAGTAATATACATATTGAAACTATGCTATCTAGTTGCAGTAGTGTGTATTAGGCCATTCACGAATAGTGATTTTTAATATTCGAATTATTTGACCTCAAAGTATTCGAATAGTCGAATATTTGACAGGACTGGCCAAACTGTCAAATATTAAGTAAGCAAGAAGCGAACATTGTGAAAATAGCAGATCATTCATGCTCACAACGCCTTGCAACAATATTTATCTGTGGAACCGAGTCACATTAAATGTAATACCTACAATTCCAAGTGCTTGCCAGTTCATATTATGTTTATTTTGGGGGTCACGGCCTAAAAAGGTTTGAGAACACCTGGTATAGAGTATTAACAAATTCATCCACCAGGAGCATTGACAACTCATTCTATTTTTGTAGTGTTACTTACTATATTTTACTTCCCAAATAATCTATTACTGTATTGTCAATTTCCAGTGAAATAACCAAATATTTAAATAAAGTCATTTTACCAAGTTACGGGTAAAGACAACACTGCCACCACTGCCACGCAAGTGATTCCCGTTGTTTTTGGGCGTGAGCTCATGGCACTGTAAGGGACTTCCAGATAAAAGCGTCACACAACGTGAGTCACTTCTCATTGTGGTAAATCCTTTCCCGCTGATTTCTCCTGCACAGGTGTTCCTGGTGAGGAAATCGGCAACGCTGCAGAGAAAAGTCCTGTCTGTTCGTGTGAATGAACATGAGTCAGAGTGTCCTATCAGTCACTTTCCTGTCAAAGAGAGCCAGTACAGTGAGTATCACACCACACATCACTGACAGCCTGTATTAACGTGAAGGCTCATGCTTTTTGATAGCAGGCCGACAAATTGTGTCTGACTCACATCCGTGACACCACATGTACGGTACGGTACGGTATGGTATGGTACGGTACGGTACGGTACGGTACGGTACGGTACGGTACGCACTATAGACAGCAAACTTCCTATCGACACAACAGATTAAAGCAGTGTTTCCCCATACATAGGGAAAATGGGTCGGGCTTCTTTCACCGATTTGAAACAGGGCTTATGTGATTCATTCACAATGTATTTCTGTACATTTGGGTTCAAACACCAGTTTTCTCTTTTGGGTCTCGAGCTGAAAAGGTTTGGGAAACCCTGACTTAAACTTTAAGTTAGTGTTTCCCAAAACCTTTCAGCTCGTTTAAGCTCCTTTAAGTCTTAAAGGACTACGCATTAGTAGCCCTTTGACTGTGACTCATAGTATAGACTTGACCTCGCTGCCAGCCATTTTCCAAAGCATAGCAGCACTTGTTTGCTTGTCGAGGAAGCCACTGGATCATGTCGTTCATTTTGGCACGGTATGAAAATCAACTTGCAGAGACTTGCAGCTTGCTTGGGAAGTTGGGATGCATGCTGGTAATCCCACCAATTTTATATTATCTTCACTGTCGGGCAGAAACCTCGTATCTCCAAGTTTAAAATGTGTACGTTCTTTCCCAAAGTAAAGCCCTGCTTCATTATACAAGGCCGTCGCACAAAAGTAGTGAAAACAGCAGATCTACAAGAGCTGTGTGCTTGTATTCACTAGTCTAAATCATTTTCAATATGGTAAATACAAAACGAACTGTATTTGGACATACACGGTTTTCACCCGACAAGACAACAACGTTATAGTTGACTATGACTAAACTGAAAACAACATTGTAGTTAACTGGAATAAAAATAAAAAAAAAATGGCAAGACTCTTTATAATGTAATAGGTGCATTTCTTCTAGTATTCTTTACAATCCTTCCTATTTACCTACCAGTAAGTGTACAAAGTTTCACTATCACTATGTGTTCAGCATTAACCTTTATACTGAGGTGAAGTTATTGGGCATATAGACCAGGTTTGGGTGTCCATATTGAATGAATAATGGAACCGTGGCAGTGCCAGAGGGATGACATACCAGCTGTGGATTTTCCACACTTGGAATTACAAAACACATGTGAGGGGAGGAGACGGGAGGGCCTGTGGTTTGGCCTTCAGATGTGGGTCAGCTGCAGTCAGTGGGTCCTGCCGGCCTCTCGTGAGCACAGCCATTGTTGTGTTGGACCAGTGGTTCTCAACCTGCAGGTCGGGACCCCCAGGGGGGTCCCCAAATTATTTTAGGGGGTCCCCAGATGATTAACTTAATTGCAACATTGTTTTCTCACTCAACAAACAACCCATCTCAAAGTTGAACTGTATAGAGGGTATATGCACATTTCTGAAGTCACAATTTAAGGACTTTTTAACGCCTAGAGCATTAACAAATTCATCCACCAGGGGCATTGACAACTCATTCTTGTGACTTCCTATCTAGCCAAGCTTTATAAACTATATATTTTTTAAAGAGAAAACAATAAAAAAATACAAACAAACGAATATTCGACTTCGGTGAACAACGTTGAATAGTGACTTTGATATTCGAATATTCTAATATTTGGTGAATGTCCTAGTGTAGATTGCCAGTGAGCATCTGTGAGTGAAAGTTCCATAGTTTGAACTGTGTGTTGTTAGGTGAACCTTTAGAGTTTATTGAACTGTGTTGTCTATCGCATCTGTCTGCCTGCAGCCTTTTCTCTGGAGGGATCAGGGATCAGCTTTGCAGACCTGTTTCGCCTGGTGGCCTTCTACTGTATTAGCAGGTAACACCACACACCTCCTTGTGTTTTCCTTCTCTCCCTCTCTCCCTCTCTCTCTCTCTCTCTCTCTCTCTCTCCGTTCTCTCTCCTCCTCTCTGCTGAAATTCCTCTGCGATGAGCCGCCGCGCTGAGCATGGAAACGCCACAGATGGAAATAATGTTTGTCGACTAAGCAGTAATCCGTCCGTGCCAAGATGCTCTCACTTCTTGTTTTAGCCTGTGGCAGATTGGCCGCTACGACGCAGACAGGGGCTTGAAAAACACAGACAGGGGAAACGGGAAATAGGAAACGTGTACCACAAACAGTATTGCCCCACTGACAGCGTAACCTAGTTTCAATCCGAATGGGGTATCACCCTCTCTGCCCCCCCCCCCCAGTAACATGTTGTCTAACAAATGCCAGGTGTGTGTTGGTTACGCGGTTTACAACCACAGGTTCCTGGCTGTGGGTTTGGGGTTAAAGCAGGGGTCTTCAACTGGGGGTCCGGGACCCCAAGGGGGTCCTCCGAATCTTTGAGTCATAGAAAGTTTTTTCCCCCTTTTTTATATTAACCACTTGAACCCTAGTGTCCATATTCTGAGAACTTTAACCAAAAATAGCAGATCAACAAGCGCGAGGCATTGTGAGCTTGTAGATCGGCTATTTTCGGCAAATGGAATCTATGAACAGGTTGTGGGGGTCCCTGCTTCATCTCTCTCTCAGCTAAGGGGTCCTTGGCCTGAAAACGTTGAAGATCCCTGGGTTAAAGTATATCGTCGCTGTCGGTTGGAAACCTTGTATGTCCAAAAGCGATCCTTTTTTTTTAAATATATATATTTTTTAAACATGCAAAATAGCGGAAACATCCGATCTACAAGCTTACAGCGTATCGCATTGTGACACGTAAGCTATGTTCACTACTTTGTGTGATATTGTGTGATAAGGGCTTTGAAAACATTGACAAAAATACGTGCACATAGAGGTTTTTGCCTGACAGGCAGCGACTATATGGTGACTGTGGGTTTCCCTGTGTGTTTCTTTTCGTTTCTAATATTCACTACAGTAAGTTCATAGTGACACGTGAACACTTTCACTTCTCTGTCAGTGTGCCAGCTCGATGTTTTGTTATGCCAACCAAACACACGCCATCATCACTTTTATGGTTTGGCAGCTGAACGAAGATCATTATACTGTATATATATAATACTGTCATGTGAGGACAACTCGTGATCAACTGATTCCGGGTCGTCCATCTCTGACCACAACAACCTTGAGCATGACCACAATATTTAATTCGGTAAAAAAAAAAAAAAAAAAAAAAAAAGATTAAAAAGCACAGTGATGATCAGGTTGAATGATTTAACTAGGGATGTGGTATCGGCACTCGCCCCGATACCAGCCTATTTTGCTGTACTCGTACTCGTCCAATATTGCTCACGGCAGCGCCAGATACCATTTTGTTTCAGAAATATGTTTGTAACAACATATCAAAAGTCCTAAGACACAGTTTTGTGTGTGTTACTTCAACTAATGAACAGTGTTTTCACCTTCTCTCACTCTAGGCATGACAACATAATTATTTAAAGCATTTTATTTTGAAGCGCCACACACTATTTAAGCACTTGTACAGAACCTACAGTATCGGTATTCGGTATCGGCAAGTACTCAAATTAAGTACTCGTACTTGTACTTGGTCAGCAAAAAAGTGGTATACATCCCTAGATGTAACCCAACTCTGCTTGCCACAGAGGGTGAATAGATTAGACAGTATATAGAGGGTATGCGCATGCATAAGGTGAATGGGAAATCAAGTGGCAAATTGAGTGGCAAAGTGAGTTTAACGTTAAACATTTAATGCAATCATATAGGACTTTTCTGTTTGGATGTATGGGCTGTCAAGGCCACAATAAGTCGTTTTTTTGCCACTCAGTAGGCGTTCCCGCATAACTTCCGGGTATGATGATGATGTCACACGCGTACTCTCTATTACCGATAGAGTTTTCATGTTGAATACTACAGTTTACAGTGCTGTTTGGAGATGTGCACTGCGCCGACTGCCAGATAGCTGGTCGCTGGTGCAGGAATTCCAGCGGAGCCGTGCACAGGTTGCTAGGTGCGCACAGCAAAGGTAGCCAGGTCTGTGGAGGATTTTCGGGGACACACACTGGGGTTAGCCAGATTATCATTCATTGTGCCATGCTGGATGTCCAGGGACACACTGTGCGGGTTGCCAGGTGCACACTAATGACCAGAACCGCACCTGCACGTAGGAAGGGAGGTCTGACTTATCAGTAGAGTCTCGCAAGCCAGACTGTTTCCTCCCACCATTTTCAAACGCTTCCGTCACACAGTCTGGACCACGGAAGCGCTGAAAACTCTCTGGGGCTAAAAGCGGATGTCCCACCTCCTCCCTGCTTCCGCTTCGTCTGTAAATGTAATTATTTGAAGGATATATAGCTTGCTGCTTAGCCTGAAAGGAAAATTAAATTAATATGTTTGTTAACGGAAATGACGAACAGATGACAGCCTCCTCACTCAGCTTTTGCGATGTGTAGTTCCAGACTATATATAACATTCAGAGATTGTGGAATAGTAGTCAAGGCCATCAGTAACAGCTTCTGTGCTATAAGCTGTCTTGAAGCGAATAGACCACAGAGCAGGGGCTGGTCCAGCCCTACCACAGTGATCAGGTAAAGGGAAGAGCTGGATTCCTGAACGGCTCTGTTGGGCCCAGGAGCCCAAAGATCAGGAGAGGGCTCTCTAGGAAATTTGACAAAAATGAGACCCACTGTGGAGGCACCAATAGCCCAGTGGTTAAAGTGCGTACCACACATAGGCTCTGATGTCTGACAGTGAATCCTGTGTTCGCTTCCTGAGCCTGACAAACCTTTGCTGCATGCCACTCTCCGACTCTCTCTCCTCGTTTCCAGTCTCTCTTCACTGTGGACTAGCAATAAAGGCTGGAAAAGGAACACATTTATGATCCCTATATAACAGGGGTCTTCAATGTTTTCAGGCCAACCTGTTCATAAATTCCATATAGTTTCATTGTTTGACAGCACAATCATCAGTGTATTTTGGATTCATGTCAATTTGTGTTTTCACATATTTAACCACTTGAACCGTCAATACATGGGGTGCGTTCGGAAACCCGCACCGGGTGTGTGCTCAGTGTAGTGAGTGCAGTGGGCATGACGTTGGAGAGTGCGTTCAGTGTGGCTTATTTACGAATGACCAGTTAAGAGGCAGCTGTGCGCTTTTTCACTCTGAACTCTGAAGGTAAACTTTCTGAAATGCAGCAGTTGCTAACGTAACGTTGATATTGAAAGGAGATGTAACATTCCTAACATTGGCATACCTGCTGTTAGTCTACACGTTGATGCGTGTGAAACTATCAAGCCCAAACGACCAACGAAACTGCAAATGTTGCATTTTGCGGTCATTTCCTCCATTGTTCACAGCTGAGAAGCGTTCGAGACATGGCCATGAAAACCAACCAATCAAACTGAAACCACACTGATGCACCACACCGTCAATCCCCATCTTCTGAGTAGGGTTGGTGAGTGCGTGCACTGACTGCACTCAACACACCAGTGCGCCGCGCACTGGATTTCCGAACGACAACGCACCAAGTGCACCGAATAAACGAAAGACAACATGGCACACCAGTGCGTTGAGTGCGCATTTCCGAACGCACCCTTAATAAACTTGAACTTTCACTCCGTACTTAGTCTGCTCCTTTTCCCCAATACACCAAACCTCTTTGCCAAAAATAGCCGTTCTACAAGCTCACAACGCCTCGCAGCGTGTAGATGATGTGCTTGTAGATCTGCTATTTTTGGCTAAAGTTCTCAGAATATGGACGCTAGGGTTCAACTGGTTAATATAAAAAAGGAGAAAAAAGTTGCTATCACACAAAGAACTGGAGTACCCCCTGTAGTAACTCTGAGGTCCCCCTAGAGGTTACGGACCCCCTGTTGAAGACCCTTGCTATATAATAACCCATTTAGACCAGAGGCTAAATCTAAACAGTTTTCTGAAAAGGTTATGTTGCTACATACTGTAGCAACAGCTAAAATGACACAGATGATTGAAGGGGTTAATTTAGCAGTCTAAGTAGATGGTAAGTCAGTCAGTAGGGCCTCATACGCTTTTCCGCCCAGTCTCTCAACAATCTCAAGAATGTCTCACAAAAGGCTGGATATTTAGTCTGTTATCGTATTAATGCATTTATAATACACTGTGACATACACTGAGTGGGATTTGTGCAAATTGCAAAAAGTTAAGCTATGGATGACAAAGCACTTTTTTGGAGCTACAAAGCTCCAAACCGTAAACTTCAAAAGATGATGTGTCATTTTTCCTGTCTATTCCCAAAATGTCGGCGTCCTGTAAGAGGTGCTAAACATTCATTATATCGTCGTTGTCGGGTGGAAACCTCGTATGTCCAAAACCGTTCGCTTTGTATTTATCATTTAAAAACATGATTTAAAATAGTGAAAATACTCCAGATCTGTGCTGGGGGGGGGGGGGGGGCCCATGGACTCCAGATCTGACCCCGTGTCACGGTGCAGATCCCTGCAGAGTCCTGGAAGAACAATTTACAATTTATTAGCATTTAGCAGACTTAATCCAGAGCGATTTACAATAAGCAAGGTAATCCATCAGTACATGGATGGTAATCCATCAGTACTCGTTCTTCTGCTATACAACTAAAATGTGGAACGCCCTACCGAAGGCCTTAAAGGAGTGTGGTTCCCTAGCATCCTTTAAAATCGCCCTGAAAAACCACTTACAGGCGGCAGCCATTCGCAACTGGCAATAACAAACCTAGGCCAGCCTCCCCTGACCCTTCTTTGTATTTACCTACCTTTCAATGTAAAAGAGAAATATCTGTGTGCCCTCTGAGATTTAAAAAAAAATATGGCTGGGAAGAGAAAGCAAAAATGACATGAAATGGACTTAAAAAACACAACACCATCGATACAGACTGAGATGTGGTTCTCTGCCTCTGTCTTTTAATATGTCATCTTTTCATATCATGTTTTTGTTTTCTCTCCACTTAGGGATGTCTTACCCTTCACACTCAAACTCCCAGAAGCCATTGCATCTGCCAAGACTCAGAAGGAGCTGGAGGAGGTGGCTCAGCTTGGGGCAGGTAAGCCACCGATTTATACTTCACCACACGGCAGTGTCGTGCACCCAAAAAAGCTGATCTACAAGCTCACAACACGTCGCGGATGAGACGCGTTATGAGCTTGTATGTGTGCTATTTTCAGTGTGCGACACCAACATATCGTCGTTGTCGGGTGGAAAGCTCGTATCTCCAAGTTTCAAATGTGTACATTTTATCGCGAAGTAAATCCCTGCTTCATCAGACAAGGCACAAAAGTAGTGAAAAAGTACAAGCACACAACGCCTCGCGGTGCGAGGCGTTGTGTGCTTGTAGATCGGCTGTTTTCACTAGTTTAAATCATTTTTAAAATGATAAATGCAAAACCGAACGGTTTCGGACATACAAAGTTTCCACCCGACAACGACGATATGTATGATGGAGCATGACTTAAGCATTAGTCTTCTGCATTACTTTTAGAAGGCAAAATGGACAGAAAGATAACAGAGGACCAGCTAGACTCTAGCAAGTCACCTTTTGACCAATGTGGCCCTCAACTAGGGCTGGACGATTAATCAATTTTTAATTGTAATCAGATTTTTATTTTTTTTTGAAGATTTAAGAAAAATAATCTTCAATTCAATTTTCACTTTAATCAGGGTAATTCTGGTACGGATCTCTCTCATTAGAGCACAGCACGGGGCAAAAAGTCCACACAACAAAAAAATAATAATCATATTTGATTGGATTCTTTTAAATGAAAACAACATTTTCGAAACAATGTATTCTTTTTACCAGAAAAACGAAATCGAAAATCGACTTTTCTGAGAAAGAAATCAGGATTTTATTTTTAGGCCAAATCAAACAGCCCTACCCCCTATCCAGAATGAGTTTGACACCCCTGAGCTAGAGCCCCCTGGGGGGATTCACAGAAGGTTTTAGTCACAGTGTGTGATGTTATTCTAGTCTCAGCTGCTGTGAGTCAGCTTCCTACAAGCTCTGTGCACGGCTCTGTATGCTTTTAGTGGAGGAGGGAGTGGCAACTGAAAGACAAGGCTGCGTGCTAACAAGACATACTACTAGGGCTGCAAATATACATTAATTTCCTTAGCGATTATTCTAAATTAATCAGTTACTTTTCCGATTAATCGAATAATCGAGAAGTGTTTTTTTTGTATATACAGTATCAATGAATCGATGCCAAAAAGGTTTTTCTAATCGACTAAAAAAGACTGATCAACCACTTAAGCCCTGTTTTATTTAGTCGCGCAACGGTATCTTGCAAAAATAAATCTCGTATTAATTTAATGATCAGTTAATTTGATTCATTAACTGTTGGACCCCTACTTAGCACACACGACAGCGCATTACTCCACACACAGTCATAGTGTGCCTGTGAGCGCACATCAACACGGGCACACACGTGCATAAACACAACAGGCTTCAACTGCTCTGGAATTATGAGTTAGCGCGCGCGCGCTTGCATTCCTTCTTGTGAGTGTGTGTGGGTGTGGGGGCGGGTGTCAGCTTGCATGGGATGGTATTCCTACGCCTCCTCCTCTTGCACAGTTGTGCCTACGTTACAAACCGAGAGGATTACGAGTTGAGAAATGTTTCTGCTCAGAGTCAGCTAGCGAGCCGACACAGTCATAGGGGGAAAAATCCCCATGGCCACTTGGAAAGCTTCCATTTGAAGTCCAATATCAGACTAGCTCGGTCTGCTATACCAGTGGTTCTCAAAGTGGATTTCATAGACTCTCTAGGTTCCTTTATGGGGGTCTAAATTGACCCTTACAACTCTGTAACTTTGTAACTTTGACAGTGTACATTTGTACACTGTCAAAGTTAAGGGGAGACGTTCAAATTTCAAAGTTTTCATGAATATTCTGAGCAGTGTTGTTTTTGACAGCAAATTTTGTCATAGTCTTTTGAATAAAATGTCATTTAGTTTTAGTCATAATTTAGTCACCTGAAAAGTTTTAGTTTTGGTCTAATTTTAGTCAACTAAATATCATAAGATTTTATGGCGACTAAATCTACAGTTGATTTAGTCAACTAAAATGTATTTTGGCAGGCCTCGATGTCATCGTAATGACTTATTTTACACTTGGTTGCATGCTGAAAATAGCCGATCTACAAGCTCACACTGCGACACGTTGTGAGCTTGTAGATCTGCTATTTTCAGCACGCAACACCTGAAAGCAACCAAACATACCGTATTTTCCGGACTATAAGGCGCACTTAAAAGCCTTTAATTTTCTCAAAAAACTACAGTGCGCCTTATAGTCCAGTGCGCCTTATATATGGATCATTCATTGACATTGACATTCCCTTTAGCACAGCTCCATCTGTTGGATGCATAACGCAACGGTAGCGTCTATTATGTGCGCCTTATAGTCAGGTGCGCCTTATATATGAAAACAGTTTGAAAATAGACCATTCATTGACAGTGCGCCTTATAGTCAGGTGCGCCTTATAGTCCAGAAAATACTGTAATATGACTCGCTTAAGCACTAGTCCCTCCCTAACGTTTTTTGTCGACGAAATTGCCAATATATTTAGTCTTAGTTTTAGTCATCACAGCTTAGTTTTTATTTAGTTTTTATTTAGTTTTCGTCGGTGAAAATAAAAACGCAGTCAACAAACATTTTCCGTCATAGTTTTAGTTGACAAAATCAATACTGATTCTGAGCACAGATACTGCACATTCATGATGTTTTGTTTCCAGATACAAAGTGCTATTTAAGTATGAATGCCATTATTTACTTGCAATGCCCTGGCCCTGTCCAGGAGGATATTGTGGTGGAGCCACTAGGATTTTATCTGAGGTCATTTCAGGGACAGCAGGCTTTGACTTTGTGCCAAGTAAATTCAACTTTGTTTTAACCCATTTAGGCCTAGAATTAGAAGGATTCAAAAGACACTTATAGAATCGGGTCAAAATTCTAATGTTCACGACTTTTCAAAAATAGCAGATCTACGAGCTCGCAGCGCGGCACTCGGTGCCGCGCTGTGAGCTTGTATATCTGCTATTTTTCAATAGTTAAAGCATAAAATAATGATACACAAAATGTGTACCCGTTCTAAATGGGTTAATCAGCGGTTTTATGATATAGAATATGAAATAATCAAATACAGAAATCACGATTTTGGGGGGGCGCCCCCTGGCATAGCGGTCCAGGCACATACTGCATACAGTAGGCTCTGATGCTTGACAGGGTGTCGCGGGTTCGAATCCCGATCCAGGCTACCTTTGCTGCATGTCATCCCCCATCTCTCTCCCTGTTTCCTGTCTAAGTACTGTACTATCAACAGGAATGGGACGATATGAACATTTCATGTCACAATTATTGTGATCATAGAAATTGTGATTTATGATATCATCGCGATAATTAAATGATCTCCAACATCCATTATCCTGGGGGCGGAACATTCGCCAAAAAATAGCAGATCTACAAGCTCACGACGCGTTGTGCTTGTAAAATAGCCTGTAGATCTGCTATTTTTTGGCAAAGAGATTAGGTGTGAAAAAAAAGATTGCAGCGTTTAAAGGGCTCTGCGATAGGAGATGCTCCCTGAAATGTTGTGCAAGCTTTTCTGAGCATGCTAAGCAAAATCAGGGAACGCAAAGCAATACCCCCCATAGGGATACAATAGCAGAATAATAGCAATACATTTACATGTAACTTAGTCAAAATCACTGTATTGGAGCTTAACCTTGACATGTAACAGTAAAGATCACAGTATTGAGCTTAACAACATTGGCATGAACTTAGTCAAAATCACAGTATTTGAACTTAACCACGTTGACATGTAACTTAATCAGACAATCACAAGTATTTGAGCTTAGCCAGACTGATCGTGCAAAGGTGGCGGCTGGGGTGGAGGAGGCAGCAAGCAGCAAATGATTCCGAAGCTTCGGAAACCAAGCATTGGTAAAGAAAGCAAGCCGTATATAAAGTAGCCTCCCTAATGATTGAGAGCTTTGATTGGATTATGGCAGTCATGTGACATAATGACCAGCAGATATGTTATGAGGTATGAGAACAGAGCTGACTGACATCTGACTACAGCTGAGCAGCAACTTGACTCCCATGCCCTGCATAAACTAACGCTGACGCTTAATTTATTGTCCCATCCCTAACTATGAATAAAGGCAGAAGATTTATAAAAAGATTTTGTCAGCTATTGACCTCTGTACTCGTGGAGTTAATCTAAGCTTTGTTCAGGTGCATCCATCATCATGGTTATGTTATTCCTGTTCCCCAGCTCTGGAGACCAGTGGCGTCAGTTCAGAAAAAGCTAAGGTATGGCAACATGACTGGTGTCTTGCACGCACGCGCCTTCGCGCGCGTGCAAGACACCAGTCATGTTGCCATACCTTAGCAACAGGCATGATACATTTATTTTAAGAAGTACATTTTATTTTTTCCTCACGTTTCTACGGTTTCTTGGGCTGGATATGGCAGCCTGGAATGGTTGTTCAAGTGCAGCTAAACTTGGCATGTTAGTAAACGTGCCACAATTAACAATAATGAATTGCACCTGTGCAGCTGACCTGCAGAACCTGGGAATATACCATGTTGCCAAGATGGGGAGAATAAAAGTGTGGAGAATATAATTATAATAACTTGTTAAAGTGACCATTTTGTTACATTTTGCATTTGTAGTTATTTTACTGTGATTTAACAACATAATAACCAGCACATAATAGACAAAGAGACATCCATGGATTTATATTTAAAGGAGCTGTAGTCAACTTTTTCTTGAAAAACGGACACTTTGTTTACATCCTTATATCAATCCATATAAAAGAATAGAAGAGGGATGTAAACAAAGTCATCCTGACAATGGCCAAAATGATTATTTTATCATTATTTTACGCTTTTTGTGGTCATTTTTGAATAGAAACAAATATATGAAGCTTAATCTTTTTTTATAACATATTTTCAACATTATTTTAATTTTAGCGTCCGTTTTTCAAGAAAAGGTTGACTATAGCTCCTTTAAAAGTAACTTTAATTTTCCCCCTGGACCTGCAGGGTATGGCAGCTGCATACCCCTGCCATACCCAAATGACGCCCCTGCTTGAGACGCTCTTCCCGTGGGCTCACGTGTCAGTCAGACTCTGCCCCAGTCAGCTCTCTCTCTCGTTGCCCTAGACACCGAGGTATTCTGAGACTCTCTTAATGCTTTCACCAGCTGCACCCCCGACAACCGCTTTTTTACGACCCCAGCAGCAGTTGTTTGCCTTTGCATTTTCAACCGAGCTGAGTGGGTGCAGAGCAGGGCCTTAACGACTTGTGATTTTTGCAAGTCGACTCAGTAAAAAGTTGGTTTGAAGTCGACTTTATCGTTTGATGACGTCATCACATCACACGCGACTCCCCGATTATTTTGGGGGGGTCCCCAGATGATTACCTTAACGTGAAACATTGTTTTCTCACTCAACAGTAAACAAACCAACATAAAGTTTAAGTGAATAGAGGGTATCTGCACATTTCTAAAGTGCCAATTTAAGTAAGGGATAATGAATGGCTCCGCGGTGAATGACGCTAGATAACAGACCGACGGCTTGATAACTCCCGAGGCGCTAGCCGAGGGAGTTATCAAAACGAAGGGATGTTATCTAGCGTCATTCACCAAGGAGCCATTCATTATCCCGCTTATTACCCGGCTACTAAATAAAATTAATAATTCGACTCAAAACTAAAAACAAAACAAAGTATTTCCTTGTTTACAGACGGCTGGAAGTGTTCCACAAGTGTCGACACGGTCGCCTTGGTAAACAAGGAAGTGCTGATTAGATAGAATCCATTTTCTGATACTACGTCGTCTATTTCTCGCTTAAAATATTCTGAAAAACATTCTTGAGAGCAACATTTAGTTCTAAATGTCGCTGTGTGTGTGTTTACATGGCTGACATTTTGGATACAGCTAAGATTCTCGCAGTGCAGCTGGACTGCAGCAGGTGCTCTGAGCCTTTGATTATAGGCAGCGGTCTGTTATAGAGCGGAGCGGTCTGTTATCGGGTGATAACAGACCTCTGATTTCAGCGCTCGACCAATCAGAATCAAGAATCCAAACAGGCCGGGTAATAAGGACTTTTAATACCTCTAAAATGGCAAATTAAACATTGTCCAAATTGTCAAATATATAGAAGCAGAAATTGTGAAAATTGCCGATCTACATGCTCTAGATCTGCTATTTTCACAATAGAACCAGGTTATACCAAATGTAATGTAGCACTGTAATATTGGATCATTCCGTTCTTGACAATAAGCTATCCTACTGTTTGAATGCTGCACAGATGCACACATGGAGCAAAAATAATGATAGAAAAAACACAAAGGCCTTTTTTTTTTCAACTTCGACTTTCGACTTTCTCTGGCGGGAGTCGACTTGTGTAATGAAGTCGACTGAGTCGACTTGTCGACTTTTTTGTTAATGCCCTACGCATTTTAAAGTAGGCGCTTTTTTTTTGTTGGCTGCCTGTCCCTCTCTTCATTTGATGAGATAACTGTTTGGTATTAATGTGTTATTGCAAGGGTCACAGTAGCGTCTTTGTGTTCCAAGTGGTCATCTAAGCTGCGTGAGTTATCTCAGGGTACCGGCTTTGCCAAAATGGCAGCGAACAATGGATCAATTCAACAGATATGCATGTCAGGCCCCGTCTAGGAGACACAAAACAGGAAGGACGTTTTGGTTCCAAGTGTTAGAGGACACACGGGGTGATGAGGGGAAAAAAAAGCAGCAAATAAAATCGGGGGTGGAAGCGAAAACTTTGGAATCTCTTACGGGTCGATCTTTTGTACACTCTGAGGGAGTTCAATTGACACTCCGGGTTTTACTGTGTTGTGCAGGCACGTGCACACATAGACATCAAAGGGGGCTTGAGCCCCTGCCCTTTTATCTGTCTGTAAAAAGTGCCCTCCAGACCATGAATGCCGTTTTTACTAAGGTGAAATAAATGCAAATGCACTCTCTCCATGCCATACCTGAAGACAGCATTCAAGAGAATTAATTGCCTTGTCCAAACTCTCCTGAACTTTATGTTGAAAGGATGTCCATCTCTGTTTAGAAATCCATGCCGTTGAGCCACATCTCCAGTATAGACTTGATTATGCTTAGTTTAGTGTGGCATCACACACTGAAAATAGCCGACCTCCAAGCTCACAACGCGTCGCGCTGCGACGCGTTGTGAGCTTGGAGGTCTGCTATTTTTGATATTTCCACCAAAGGCCCCATTAGAAATGTCAGCCCCTGCCTCTCTAACATTCTCTGCACGTCCCTGGTGCTGTGTTGTGAGTTGTGTAGCCATACGGAATAAGAGGGGAGGAGACCACAGAGCAGGAAGGAGGAGTGGACAGAGATTGTGCTGCTCTTGTGGTGTGTTTAGCAACCTCCCACTATTTGATTAGCATGAGTGACTCCCTCTCTCTCTCTCTCAGTCTCTCTCTCTCTCTCTCTCTCTCAGTCTCTCTCTCTCTCTCTCTCTGTGTGTATGTGCGTCCCTCTGGGTGTGTTTGTGTGTGTGTGTGTGTGTTGGCATTCAGTGACTCAGAGTTGAGAGACGCAGAGTCGAAACTCACTACGCTTCTGCCACTGTTGAGAAGCCAGAGCAGTGTAGTGTCGGTATAGGAGAAGTTAGGAGAAAGAAAGGGAGAATAAGCTGCCTTAAGTCCAAACACACTTTACGGGAAACAACGGAACTGTACTAACGTAAGTGGATTATGGTCAAATAATGCTGCCTTTTTCCTCTGCCCATAATGAAATGTATTGTGTTCTAACTTCTTTGGGTGTCACAGCCGTCTAGCAGGGTGTCGGGAAATAATGCTATTTTGGGCTTTCATTGAGGTTTAGGAGCATGTGTTCTTCATTTGACCGGATTTGAAGACTGCCTCTCTCTGGGTTTTTATTTGTTGCTTACGTGTGCGTGTTTACGTGTGTGTGTGTGTGTGTGTGTGTGTGTGTGTGTGTGTGACCGTGTGTGTGTGTGTGTGTGTGTGTGTGTTTCCAGGTTTCTGGGACTCTGCCCTCAGCAGCCAGCAGCCCACCTCCCCCGCAGCGTCCCGCCCCCTGAGTCGCACCCTGAGCCCCCAGCGCAGCCACAGGGCCAGTAGGGGAGCAGAGGAGAAGGAGGGGACGCACAGGGCAGGGACAGGGACAGCAGGGCAGCAGTGGCGGACCGGCTCGGCGCCGCGCCACCACGACAGCGCGCCGCCGACCCTGCGGTCTCGTCCCACCAGGAGCCAGACCATCGGGGCGCTGTGCTTCGTGAACCCCCTCTTCCTGCAGACCCACCACCACCGCCAGCTTGACGGAGAGACGGCCCCCCCTCCTCCTCCTCCTCCTCCGTCACCCCCGCGCGCGGCCGAGCTCGGCAGCAGCCCCGAGGACGATGGCGCCGCGGGCCGCTCGCCGGTGACGTCGTCGACGCCGTCCGCTCCCAGCGACCGGGAGGACCCGGACACCCGACGCGCCTCGGACGAGACCGAGGAGGCCAGCGCAGGCAAGTCGTCGCGGACCCCTCCCCCTCGCCCTCCCCCGCCCCGCTCCATGCCCCCCCGCCGGCGCCCGGCCCCGCCCCCACCAGGCCAAACGACCGCGGCCAAGCCCAAGAGCATGCCAGAGAACGCCGTGGCGCCAGCGCCGCCGCCGCCCGCCACGCAGCACCTGTCCCCCAGTCGCCGCCCGGCGCCCTCTCGCCCCGCCTCCATGGGTGCCAAGCACCCGAGCAGCAGCAGCAGCAGCAGCCCTTCCAAGAAGGCCAGCGCGCCCATCCCCGTGCCCGCCGCCTCGTCCAGCGCGTGCCCTCCTCCCCGGCCCAAGAAGCCCGACCTGGAGGCGCACCGCTGCCACGAGGCCCTGGACGACGAGACCATCGCCAAGGCCCTGTCCCGCGCCAAGCTGCCGGCGGCGACGTCACCCTCCTCCTCCTCCTCTGTGCCGCTGGAGAACGGCGCCGGCGGCACCCCTCCCAGCCCCGCCACGCTGAAGACCGCCAGGTATGGCTCTGCACTGTTAAGTAGTTTTTCAGTGTCATTTGCTTGTGTTATGACGAGATAACGGTGAGACGCTTATGTAGCATGGCTGTAGCATGACTGTTATGGACACTTTGTTATGTTATGGACGGCTGAAAGTATTCTACAAGTGTTACGCTGGGCGTCCCCCCCAGCGCAGCACGGTCGCCTTGGAAAACAAGGAAGTGCTGATTAGATAGAATCCATTTTCTGATACTACGTTGTCTATTTCTCGCTTAAAATATTTTTAAAAATATTCTTGAGAGCTACGTTTAGTTCTAAATGTCGCTGTGTGTTTGTTTACATGGCTGACATGTTGTCTACAGCACAAGATTCACGCAGTGCAGCCTGACTGCAGCAGGTGCTTTGAGCCTTTGATTAGGCAGCGGTCTGTTACAGAGCGGAATATCAGACCTCTGATTTCAGCGATTGACCGATCAGAATCAAGCATTCAAACAAGCCGGGTAATAAGTAGTAATATTTGTGTTATGATGTGATAACGGTGAGACACTTATTTATCATTGACTGTTATGGACACTTTATATTCTCTTGTTTTGTTGTCCGATGTAGACAACATTATTTTTTCTTTTCATACTTCCCCTGTAACTTTGTAACCTTAACTGCTGTGCCAAAACACTCACGATAATCGTATCGTGGAGATTTAATTTATCGTGATATCGTCCTCCGTCGTGCACTGGGATCAATTCACCTTTTATTTGCCAAGCTGCATATGGGTACTTATAATATACTACGTACTTGATACAGTCGCAATGTGACGCGTTGTGAGCTTGTAGATCTGCTATTTTTTGGCAAATGTTCCGCCCTGGGATAATGGATTTTGATATCATGATAATATCGTAAATCGCGATTTCTTTTGTCACAATAATCGTGATATGACATTTTGTTATCGTCCCATCCCTGATCTCTCTATCTAGGTGCGAGGGTGGCGGGGGCCGGCAGAGGCTCAGCGACATGAGCATGTCCACCTCCTCCTCCGACTCCCTGGACTTCTCCCAGTCGCCGGGCTTCTCCCTGGGCCTGCCTCCCAGCCCCGCCCCGCACCACCGCCGCAAGCGGCGCGACACGGCCGAGGACAGCAGCGAGGAGGAGGACGAGGAGGAGGAGGAGGAGGACGAAGAAGAGGAGGAGGACTACGGCGTGAGCCTGGAGAACGACCTGGACGCCGGGCTCCGGCCGCCCTTCAAGTCCCGCCGGCGGAGGGTGGTGGGGGGCATGGGGGGCGTGGTGGGCCTGAGCGGGAGCTCCTTCATCCTGCCGCGGGCCCTCAAGGGCCACTTCCGCAAGGTGAGCGGCGTGTTCAGCTCGCTCATGACGCCGGAGAAGCGCGCGGTCAAGCGCATCACGGAGCTGTCGCGCAACAAGGGCTCGTACTTCGGCTCGCTGGTCCAGGACTACGTGGGCTTCGTGCAGGAGAACCGCGCCAGCCACACGTCGGCCCTGGACCTCCTGCAGACGCTGCGGCAGTTCATGACCCAGATGAAGGCCTACCTGCGGCAGAGCTCGGAGCTGGACCCTCCCATAGAGTCGCTGATACCAGAGGACCAGATAGGTGAGTGTGTAGGGCTGGGTCACCATTATGGCATTTTACGTGACTGATCGATTGTCACTCAAATTAATTGCGATTAACGATTTAATTGTGTTTTTTTGTCGTTGACAATTGCATTTCTGTTTGGCTTGTAGGCGTCGAAGTTGCACGTGGCAGATATGACACATAACCTAAATATACAAAGAAATGACTGGCATATTTGACAACATTATACTTTAAAAAGAACATTGATAGTGAAAATAGCTGATCTGCTATTTCCACTATTTTTGAAAATGGGTGAAATAATATGAACCTTTTTCAACATGGAAACAATTGACGATTATGACAATGTAATTGTGATTATGTCAAATAATTGTGATTATGTCAAATACTTGCGATTGGACGATTATGTAGTAATTGTGACAGGCACAGGCCTGGGTGAGTGACACCTGACCGCTCATGTGACGTCCGTTAGATTCAAACCCGGAGCGTTATCAGGGTCAACAGGTGGATTACTCTAGTAGTGTGAGCACTCAACCGCTTTCAACTTGCTGTCGTAGTTAATGTTTACGTATGTGCGTGTGTGCGCGTGTGTCTAAGCATGTCCCCATTTCCTTACAAGTCAGCTCCCTCTGTTTCCATTTGAACACATTGGGAAGTGAAACTGCTGTGATTTCAACTTTGAAAGGGACAAGCAGCATGACTTCATTCATTGACAATTCTCTTGAAGTGCCAAGAGCAGGCACTTGCACACATTGACATTAAAGGGGCTTGAGCCCCTGCCCTTTTATCCATCTGTAGAAAGTGCCCTCTTCAGACCATGAATGCAGTTTCTATGATGAAAGAAATGCAAATGTCCTTTTTCCATGCCATACCTGAAGGCAGCTTTCAAGAGAATCGCCTTGTCTAAACTCTCCTGAACTTCAGTGCAGCATCCTATGTTGAAAGAATTGCCCTCTCTGTGTAGAAATCCGTGCTGTACACCACATCTCCAGTATTCACTTGATTATGCTTAGTTCATTGACGTATCAAGCACCGAAAATAGCCGACCTCCAAGCTCACAACGCGTCGCAGTTGTGTCTGCTTTCGGTATTTTCACCAAACGGCCCTTTTATAAATTTCAGCCCCTGCCTCTCTAACATTCTCTGCACGTCCCTGGCCAAGAGACCTAGTATCTCCCCGACGCTTGCCAATTGCCATATTAGTCTGTTTTTATACAAGTGTTAGGTTACAGAAATGCCAGTCCCCACGAGTGACCCTATTCTATTCTAGGCCCCTTGACTTTAATACCACATTAACCGTGGCGTCCCTATTTTGGACATGTCATTATAGCTGGAAATTGCCTACGTGGGCTTTAGAATTCAGACTCCCATTGCACAGCAAAATTAGCAGATCTACAAGCTGATATACAAGCTCATGACATGTTAATATACAAAGATTAGTGATAAAACTCACACTACAGCATCACATATTGAGCATTCGGAATGGCCGTAATGCTAATCAGTTTACAGTTTAGGCATTTAGTAGACGCTTTTTTTAATCCAAAGCGACTTACAATAAGCAGGTAATACATCCATATAATAAGCAAGATAATATGTCAGTACATCAACAACAATACAACAAATGCATAGGAATATCTATCTAGAAAAAATAATAACAGGTAGACCTAGACCACGCACCTAATCAGTAAAAAACTTCTAAAACCTAAAGAATGCTATCTAGCTTCATGTGTGGTCATCAAGGGAAGGGGAGTGTTACAGTAGTGCTATGGGTTTGGGTGGAGTCTGAAGAGGTGAGTCTTCAGTCCACGGCGGAAGCTAGGGAGTGAGTCTGTTGTTCTAAGTGCGACAGGGAGTTTATTCCACAGTTTAGAGGCCAGAAGGGCAAATTGTCTAGGACGAGTGGATTTCTGTTCTGGGGTTTTTAGCGAGGGTTCTGTCAGCATCCCTGCGTTGGCTGATGTAATGACTTATAAATCATCCTATCAGGTCATCAGATGCTAAATATAAAAATGGCCATAAGGCAATGGCTGCTGGAAAAGAGACAAGACAAAACTGGTCGGTGGTGGGACGCGCTCGGCTGAGGTCACGACTGATTGTGAAATAGCCTACTCCATGCTGACTTAACCAGCTCCATGGAAGAGGGCGTCTCTCTCAACTGGATCACAGCAGAGTGCCTCGCGTTGAATATGCAACGCTGTCTTTGTTGCTCTTCCCTCCTCCCTTGTTCTTTGTAAACAATAACAGCTGAGGCCTTGTTCCGAGACAGAGAAGTGGCCCATTCTGCTTTCTGTTGCCCGGACCACAGAATACGCACATGCAGTCTGTAACACTCACACAAATATTCCCCTGGCTAAGGGGAAACGTGCACAAATATAAAGCTGCCCTATATAGCAGGCCGCCCACTCAAAGTTCTTTTCTCAGAATAGGAATGATATTCCATGCCTAGAGAATGAGCTGTCCTTGAATAATCCAAGTGAGTAAGTAAGTAAACCACGTTCAGGATAGGATCGTCATAACAGATAGATAGCTAGCTAGAAAGATAGATAGACAGACAGATATTGTCATTGTACAAAGTATAACAAAACTTTGCTCCGCAGCGGTCCTCTCCAAATAGCAGCATAGATCAGAAGTAAATTGTCTCTGTCGTTTGGAAACAAAACTGTTACTTTTCAAAGTTTTTAAAGTAGCAGATCTACAAGCTCAGAACGAGCGTGTGGATCTGCTACTTTTGATACTTCTGTGTGCTGCTGTAGTATGATCAAGTAGGGCGTTACTTTACGACATACAAAAAAGAAAAAGATGGAAGAGAAGATAATAATAGAGCAGCTGTACTTTAGTGTGTTATTTTTTCTCTCTCTCTCTCTCTCTCTCTCTCTCTCTCTCTCTCTCTCTCTCTCTCTCTCTCTCTCTCTCTCTCTCTCTCTCTCTCTCTCTCTTTCTGTTCTCAGTGGCGTCAGTTTAGAAAAAGCTAAGGTATGGCAACATGACTGGTATCTTGCACGCGCGCCTTCGCGCGCGTGCAAGATACCAGTCATGTTGCCATACCTTAGCAACAGGCATGATACATTTATTTTAAGAAGTACATTCTATTTCCCCCCCCGTTTCTACGGTTTCTTGGGCTGGATATGGCAGCCTGGAATGGTTGTGCAGCTCAACTTGGCATCTTAGTAAAAGTGCCACAATTAACAATAATGAATTGCACCTGTGCAGCTGACCTGCGGAACCTGGGAATATACCATCTTGTCAAGATGGGGAGAATACAAGTGTGGAGAATATAATTATAATACCTTGTTAAAGTGACCATTTTGTTTAATTTTGCATTTGTAGTTATTTTACCTTAATTTAACAACATAATAACCAGCACAGATAGGCATTCATGGATTTATATTTAAAAGTAACTTTTATTCTCCCCCCTTGGATACCAGGGTATGGCAGCTGCATACCCCTGCCATACCCAATTGACGCCCCTGTCTGTTCTGTTCTTCTTCTTTTTTTGCATGCATGCATGCAGTGAAATCTAAAGAGTTCAAACCCGGACAAAGACAGCGCAGACCCCCTGGGTCTGATGTCATGTTAAATCCGCAGAAATCTGGCTAGCCATCGTCACGAAAAGGGACTGCCCACTTGTCCCTTTTCTGCGTAGCCATCATTGACTCTTGTCCTGAGAGATTGAATCCGCAGCAATACAGTATGTTCAAAGGAAAATGGAAGTAGGACTCGTCCTCCTAGACAGCATGTTTATGGCGGGAGTGTAGTTCTTTGGAATGGAGTAGAAACCTTCACAGCTTAATGGGAAAGAGGAACTGTTTAGACTTGAAAGCAGTTTGTACTACTCTTGAAAGAGTCCCTAGTCTGGGGTGAACATTCTGTGAAAATGGCCACGAGCTCGCACAGTGGGTCAAACTTCTAGATCAGGGGTCTTCAACGTTTTCAGGCCAAGGACCCCTTATTTGAGTGAGAGATGAAGCAGGGACCCCTACAACCTGTTCATAGATTCCATACCCCCTACAACCTGTTCATAGATTCCGCAGCGCGAGGCGTTGGGAGCTTGTAGATCTGCTATTTTTGGCTAAAGTTCTCAGAATATGGATGCTAAGGGTTCAAGTAGTTAATATAAAAAAGGAGAAAAAAAGGTTTCTATCACACACAGATTTGGAGGACCCTCTGTAGTAACTCTGAGGGACCTGTTGAGGACCTCTGTTCTAGATCATCTATTGTCAGATGGATAGATATTTGATATAGAGACGTTTAAGTAGTTGAAAGTTTGAAAAGGTTTGTAGTGTGTGCAGAGGCTACAGCGGCAAAATGCTGAAGCCGTACTGGCGTCTTTACAGCTCTCTGAGTTAAATTTAACTGCCAGAAGTGAAGAGGGTTTTCCCTTCAGGATGTGATCTTAAAGAGGCAGGACGGGCAGCGCAGCGAAGACGGAAGAGTTGGAAAACTGCGGACACACCCTGACTAATGGTGGTGAACCGAGGGTAGTCGGTGTGAGCAGCAGAGAGAGGATATGGATCAAAGCGCGAAGCCTTCGTTTTCAGCCTCGTAAATCAGGATTCAAGACATCCGGGCGGCACAAAGTTCACGTGCAAGGCCCCCGAGGGAGCTGCACAAACTGCTGGATACCTGGCATAGTTCACTTTCAAGTCTGAAAGTATGTTTGTGTGGACGTTGAGCTACGTCGAGCAATCTGTAATAATGTAACACCTGTAATACAGCTCTGGTTATATCAACGTTATATCGGCAATAACAATAAATTAATATATGGTGGATTGGAAAAGATAGTAGTGTGTGTGTGTGTGTGTGTGTGTGCGTGCGCGTGTGTGCGTGCGTTTGTGTGTGCGCGACTGCGTTTGTGCCTATTAATTAGTCTGTGTTTGTGGGTTTTTGTTAGCGTGCTCATAAGACTCTGCATGGTGCGTGGGCTAGAGCAGCTGTTTCACAAATAGAACTGTGGTTTTACTAAAAAAGAAAAATGAATGAGCGACTATTCTAACAATAGCTTTCAGTATCACCACTATGAGGCTATTTCTCATGTACTATTACGACATATTGGGACAATTTAAACTTCCAAGACAACATTATCAGGGTACCTACAGTATTACAGAACCATTTGAAATGGGAGTCCATGGCCTAAAGGAAGTCTGTTTGGCTTTAGAGCAGGAGTTCCCAGTCTTTTTCAGCGCGAAAGCCAAAAAAATACATAATTTATGGTGTCTCCCCAGGATCTAAATGCACCAAAATACATAGTAAATGAATCATTAAGCCCTATGTAAAAAAAAGACTTAAATGACTACGGGAAAATACTTTGTAGGAAAGGTTGAAAGACAAGGTATTTACCATAACAATGGGTCCCCAGACTCCACACAGAGCACAAGATAGGTCACGACCCTACGTTTGGGAAAGCTTGGGCTAGAAGAAGATTGTCATTGTTTGACCTACAACAAGTCTTTTTTTTCCACCAGTGTTAATGTTTTACCACATCAGTCACTCCTTTACCGTGAAGTCCTTCAAACAGATTAGTGGGCTAAACAGAACAACACAACAGACATTGCTCAACCTACAAAGTACACCGGCCTCTCCATTACAGGAAATGAGCAGTAAGGAAATGTGTGTGTTTTCCACTGACATGGCTCAACACCACACCACTCCACACCGCCCACGTGTGCCACGTTTTCTACTACAAGGACCTGGGTAGAGTGGTGTGAAAGTGGTACTAAACGTGGTACTAAAAAGTATCCAATCTAGAGTAGGTCTGAGCTATAGGCCAAACAGGGCCAAACACTTCATAATGACTGATCGCCCACTGACTTTTCATTTAGACCACCAGGATATAGTTGTAATACATGATAATAGATTCTATTGTGTTATAACCACTATTATAGTCTATTATAGTGTATTATAGTTATCATAGTAAAACATTAATAATTTAGTGTATTATAATCACAGTTATAATCCATTAATGTGTATTATAATTAGTATAGTTGTAATACAATTTTATATTGTATTATAATCACAGTTAAAAGGGTCAATTTGTTTCTTACCAATAGGGGTATTTTTGTGTAATGGAAAATGTAGATATTTGTATGTGGTGCGGTGTGGTGTGGTGTGGTGTAGTGTCGTGTAGTGTGGTGCTAAAGCTGCAGTCAAAAAGGGGCTTTTCTGTGCACAAGGCTCACTGAATCGAACATTTAGCGTGTGTTATGGCTGTGTACAGTACAACGCACAACCTATGGCATGTCCAGTAATACGCGCTTATTTCCCAATGTACTTCCCTTTGTAAACATAAGAACCAGAGTGTGTTTGTTCAACAATTGAGTGCACTGTAAACAACCCAGGTTTTGTCTTGATAGCGGTGTGTTATAAAGGCCTAGCAGGCATTTCCCTCTGGCTACCTCCTGTGTTGGAGCTGTCTCCTTGCAATAAGCAGAGCTGCTGTCTTGTCCAAGGTCAAAAGGTTCACCCCATGCTTACACCGGCCTTTCTCTGTGTAGCCAAAAGGTGAACTTGGGCCACAAGTCTTGGGGGGGTGTTTTCCTGGAAAAGACTGGACTGGCTCTGGACACACGCATGCATGCGCGCACGCACGTACACGCACGTACACGCACGTACACGCACACACACACACACACACACACACACACACACACACACACACACACAACACACACACACACACACACACACACACACACACACACACACACACACACACACACACACACACACACACACACACACACACACACACACACACACACAACACACACACACACACACACACACACACACACACACACACACACACATACACACAGGAAAGTAAAAGTTGACTGTAATTGTTCCCCTCTTTTTTTTTTACCCCGAATCTCTTCGCAAGTGATGCGTTGTGAACTTCTGTTCCCCCAGAATAGGGATGCCACGGTTCAAAACGGCTACTAATATGCTTTTAAACTTGAATTCTATCATTGTATTTTGAGGATGACATTGTGTGTTCTTTGTGACCAGGGAGTTGTGGAGAATGAGCTTCATTTGTTTTAGTTTTTTCACTGTCCACTGTACAATGACGTCATTTACTGTTTTGTTTTGTTTTTTAATCCAGGATAAGTATCCAGATTTGTTTTGGATGTCTGAAGGTTGTATGTTATGTTGGCTGTTCACTAGGGAAGTTTTGGTTTTGAGAAAAAATAGCCCCCGGGCACCAAACACCCACCGGGGATCTGACACCAGTTTGTGTGTCGCAAATAGCTGCCGCTGCCCATTTCGGGGGTTCAAATCGATTTCGCGAATTAAACTCCCAGGCTACTATTTGGAAATATATCTATCTATCTTATCTAACAATCTGACAGAACACTTCCCAGCCGGGAAGCTCGTTCTCAAAAGTGCTGGAAAACTACTGCCAGCCTACAGTATATAGAGACTCTGCAAAGCCCACCGTTTTACCCAGACTCTGCAATTTTCCAGTACAACAGAGCAAGCTTGTGTGACACACACAACCTGTTGGGAAGTGTTAGTCAGATTCTCACGTTCTTCCCACTATGGAACAATAGGATTCCAATGAAATACCAGCAAAGCAGTCATTAAAAACTATGGATGAGTGTTCCAGTCCAATGACATATTTGAGTACCCCCAGGGGTGTCGCACCAAATTCTGGGCCCTGGGTACAAGGATTCACTGCGGGGCCCCTGTGCTTTAACAATTGAAAAATAGCAGATATACAAGCTCGTGCCGCGCTGCGAGCTTGTAGATCTGCTATTTTTGAAAAATCACGAAAATCTTTGAATATTTGAAATCCTTCTGAGATCCTTCTGAAAAACCTGTGTTTCTATGTCAGTGGTGCTCAAACCTTTTCATGTGAAGGACCCCCAAAATGGTATGTATTTGGCACAGAACCCCATCTCAAAATATTGAGTTCCAGGGACCCACCCAGAAGCAAAATTTGAGTTACAAATGTTCGCTTAAAAAATACATATATTCAAAGATTTGCACACATTTTCACGACTTTACAAAAATAGCAGATCTACAAGCTTGCAGCGCGGCACTCGGTGCCGCGCTGTGAGCTTGTATATCTGCTATTTTTCAATAGCTAAAGTATAAAATAATTAAGGCCCCTCCACCACCTTGGGCCCTGGTAACTCAGTCCCACTTTCCTACCCCCAGTGACGCCCCTGAGTACCCCTCTAAAAAGCACATAAGAGTAAATGTATTTTGTTCTGGTTCCTCTTACAATATAGCAGCAATAGAAAATTGTAATAGTAGGTTCTTTTTTGGTGTGTCTACAAATCTGTGATGCTCCTAACTATTCACTCCTTGTATCCCTTCTCATCGTTTTGATAGATGCTTAGTTACGTTGTCTAATATGCAGATATGTTGTTTGTAGTTTGGCTTGGCCACCGATGCTAAGAGTGTTATTTAGATAGATAGCATGTTGTTGAGACGGAAGCCAGGTTCACCTGGTGTCCTAGTTTCTTTAAAGCAGCACCTTGTTTATTTTTGCCCTCTACTTGCGTGACCGTAGCTTGCCCTGTCATTTATTGACTAGGGTTCATTAGTGGTGTAAACTGTAAAGTATCTAAGTACATTTACTTAAGTACTGTACTTACGTAAGTACAATTTTGAGTTATTTGCACTTTACTTAAGTATTTCCAATTTCCAATACCTTTGCTTCTACTCAGCTAGATCTTGGATCCAAATATTGTAGGCTACTTTTACTCCACTACATTTATTTGAAAACAAGTTACTTTGCAGATATAAATTACAATATTATAAAACAACATACATAAACCACTTTAGCCCTATTTTATACCATGGCTATTTGAACATAGCTGATCTACAAGCTCACAACGTGTCGCGATGCGACACATTGTGAGTTTGTACTGTAGATCAGCTATTTTCAAATATTTTGTACTTTTTGGTACTTTAAGTACATTTTGAATTCCGGACTTTTAAGTGGAACAGAGTATTTCTATATAACAGTATTGATACTTTTACTTCAGTGAAATATGGGAGTACCTTTTCCGCCACTAGGGTTCATGACGTTTTCTCTGATCTCGCGCTTGGAAGCTGCTCTGCATAAGAGCGCCGTCTCCTTAACCAGTCAAACCCCATATATACTGTGCTTTGTTTTACTAAGTATGTCGAAAACAAAAGTGCCAATGTACAAGCTCACAACACACTGCCAAGTGACGCATTGTGAGCGTGTAGATCTGCTACTTCCCCCCCCCCCCCCCCCCCCCCCTATTACAGAATAGGGATGCATTTTAAATTGTGTGTGTGTGTGTGTGTGTGTGTGTGTGTGTGTGTGTGTGTGTGTGTGTGTGTGTGTGTGTGCGTGTGCGCGTGTGCGTGTGCGTGTGTCATTCCACAGACCAAGTGCTGGAGAAGGCCATGCATAAGTGTGTCCTCAAACCTCTGAAAAGTGTGGTGGAGGTGGCCTTGCATGACTTCCAGGTGAGAATACGTATGACGAGCATGATCATTCCTAGCAGTGTGTTTCCTTTCCTTGCTGCAGTACCTTGGTAGATGCTTGCCTATCTTACGTAGATTCAAGTAGATCGACCCTTTCCCCCCGCCTCCCCGTTCGGAAATCTTCCAAACTAGAGAAGAAAATGAATCCTACAGGACTTTGACACCGCCAGCGTCCATATAGCTGTGTACATGCAGTGCTATAATGCAGTATAAACTGGTCCAAGTGTGTCTAGGTGTGCCCTGGGATTTTGCGGACAACCACACATTATTATTGCAATATATAGAACCTTACAAGCAGTTATAAATGGTAAATGGTGCATTTATATAGCGCTTTTGATCCAAAGCGCTTTACAGAGATTGTGCATTACATTCACCCATTCACGCACACATTCATACACCGGTGGCGGAGGAAACCATGCAAGGCACCAACCAGCTCACCGGGAGCAATGTGGGGTTCAGAGTCTTGCCCAAGGAACCTTCGATATTAACTCAGGGGGAGCCCGGATTCGAACTGGGAACCCTTCGGGAACCCTTCGTGCTCTAATAACGGTTTCTCTACCCCTGAGCTATGCCGCCCCAGTTATGAATAACCTCTTAACTTACTAAATCAGCAAATCTCAACCACTTTCAACCTGGCATCCATATTTTGGGCATGCCATTACAGGTGAAAATAGCCAATCTACAAGCTCGAGTCTCTTTCCACTATGAGCAGGTGTACCTTGAGATTTTGACTTTCACATTGGTGGGCTTTGCATGGGCACAGCAAGTTTTGGAAAGCGCTGCAAAATGTCACACCATTAGATCCTTCCTGTGCATTGTTGATTTCGTCGACTAAAACTATGACGAAAAATGTTTGTCGACTGTGTTTTTTTCACTGATGAAAATGAAATAAAAACTAAATAAAAAGTAAGCCATGATGATGACTAAAACTAAGACTAAATATATTGACAATTTCGTAAAAAAAATAAAAACTAGACTAAAACGTTAGGGAGGGACTAGTGCTGAAGAGAGTCGTTTTGTGTTTGGTTGCTCTCAGTGTTGCGTGCTGAAAATAGCCGATCTACAAGCTCACAACGCGTCGCGCTGTGACGCGTTGTGTGCTTGTAGATCGCAACCAAGTGTAAAATCAGCCATTACAATGACATCAAGGCCTGCCAAAATACATTTCAGTTGACTAAATCAACTGTAGATTTAGTCGCCTAAAATCTTATGATATTTAGTCGACTAAAATTAGACTAAAACTAAAACTTTTCAGGTGACTAAATCATGACTAAAACTAAAAGACATTTTATTCAAAAGACTATGACTAAAACTAAATCAAGATTTGCTGTCAAAAACAACACTGTTCTTGTGTTCTTCAGGTGAGCAGTGGGGCTTGGCAGCAGCTGAAGGAGAACCTGGCCCTGGCCAAGGCCAAGAGACCCCAGGACCTGGGGGTGGACGGCTGTGTGCCCCCCGACACCGTGGCCATCGAGAAGATCCGACACAAGTTCGTCAACATGAGGAAGTTGTACTCTCCAGAGAAGAAGGTGTCCCTGTTGCTGCGAGTGTGTAAACTCATCTATACCATCATGCAGGATAACTCAGGTATGCTGTTCAAAGGACGGAGTATAGAAGCATGCGTGTGTGTACTTGTATTACTGTGCATGTGATGGTCAAAGGTTCCAAGTAGAATTTGAGAAATAGACAATGTTAAAAACCCATTTGCTGCTCCAGACATGAAAGGGTTAAATGTCCAGCGTGCCGGCTGCCTGCTCCGTCCGCGGCCAGTCTCTTATTTTGAAGGCCGGAAGTAGATCGAGCTCACAATTCCTACTTGACGATCTTTACGATTCACCCGGAAGTAGTTCTGGTCCAGATGTAAACAGGGGTGGAAGATGGATCCCTTTATACTTTAGCTATTTTAGCGAGAATCCAGTGCCATCCTTGGCATCAAAAGTGTTTTTTGGAGAAAATGGACATTAAAGATGAGAAAGACCGTTGGCTTCCATGTTATGGGATCACTATTGTGTGCGCGTGGATGCGCGATGATGATGAATCGGCGAGTCCACCCGTGCCAGCGACATCGCGGGATCGGCACTCTAGATACCTTTATATTTCACAAGTATTCGCGGGATCGGCTACAAATGAGTTAAGACATTGGTCCTCACAAGAGAAATGTTTGTTTTAATGTAGAAAAATAGAATCATGTAGATGATCCACATGGGAACGGCCTGGCTCCAGTGTGAAGAGCCTGTGTCATTTATGTCAGATTTCTATGACATATCTATGATTTATGGTATATGGTTTCAGCCTGATAAGAGCCCCAGAGACTTCCATTATAAAATGGATTACTTATTAGTTATTATAATTTTACTATTTAAAAAAGAAATATATATATATATATATATATATATATATATATTTATATATATACTGTATATATAGTGGAGGAGGTACTTCATGTGACCTGCTGGCAGCGTGGAATTTGGCGCTGATTGGTCCGGTAGTTTGTGAGATTTGCTCTGGGCACACCGACAGACTATGGCTATACTCCATATAGGGTAGAGCCAGGGAATAAACATATTTGGGGAGCTAGCTAAGATTCAGGTTTCAACCATTAGGCATTTATAGGGCTAGGTTTAGTTTAGGGAGTGGGTTTAGGATTAGGGTTAAAGTTATGCTCGAGTTATACTTAGTTCTATTCTCAGAAAAATAGCCCATCTTCAAGCTCACAATGCACAGTGCGCTTAAGGCTTTTGGGTTAACGGTTAAAAATGTCACACACAAAAAAAGCAACAATAGCATTTACAACCTGCCATCCTAGAAGTTTGATGTGCTCATAATAAGTATGTGCGTGCTAGGGCATTAACGAAAAAGTGGACAAGTCGACTTCATTACACAAGTCGACTCCCACCTGAGAAAGTCGGAAGTTGAAAAAGAAAATCCTTTGTCTTTTTTTCTATCATTATTTTAGCTTTATTAATGCGAGGCGTTGTGAGCATGTAGATTGGCTATTTTCACAATTTCTGCCTCTGTATATTTGACAATTTGGACAATGTTTAAGTTGTCATTTTAGAGATGTTAAAAAGTCCAAATGTGCAGATACCCTCTATATACTTAAACTTTATGTTGGTTTGTTTATATCTGAGTGAGAAAACAATGTTTCACATTAAGTTAATCCTCTGGGGACCCCCCAGAAAATAGGGGTTTGTGTGTGATGTGATGACGTCATCAAACGATAAAGTCGACTTCAACTCAACTTTTTTACTGAGTCGAGTCGACTTGCAAAAATCACAAGTCGTTAATGCCCTCGTGCGTGCGTGTTTGTTTGCATGCATCCCTGTACTGTCTGTCTTTGTGAACAATGTACCTATCCCACCCATCCTCCTTACCGTGCCTCTCTCCGGTCTGCTGTCCGTTTCCCTTGCACCCTAGGGAGGATGTACGGAGCCGATGACTTCCTGCCCATGCTGACCTACGTGGTGGCCCAGTGTGACATGCCTCAGCTGGACTCGGACATCCAGTACATGATGGAGCTGCTGGACCCCTCTCTGCTGCACGGGGAAGGTGGGCTCCGGTCATTCTACGGTTCTTTAGGCCAGTGGTCCTCAACCTTTTCAGGCCGCGACCCCCAAAGTGTGCCTCACACACAGCCACTTTCTAGTTGTTGTTTTACAATAATGCATGTTTTTTTGAAGACATGCATGATGAGTAATATGAATGCCTGGACCTATTAACCAATTAACCCATTTAGGCCTGAACACATTATGACGCAATATTTTATGCTTTAAATATAAAAAAAATAGCAGATATACAAGCTCACAGCGCGGCACCGAGTGCCGCGCTGCGAGCTTGTAGATCTGCTATTTTTGAAAAATCGTGAAAATTAGAATTTTGACCCCGATTCTATAAGTGTCTTTTGAATCCTTCTAAGATTTTTGGAAAAAACCTAGGTTTCTATGTCAGCAATCTGGCCAGCCATCGTCAAAGAAAAGGTCCTTTTCACTTAACTGGAGCTCAGTTAGTCTGTTCTTGAGAGACTACTATGTCAGTGGATCTCAAAACTTCATATGAAGGACCCCCAAAATGATATGTATTTGGCCACGGACCCCCATTTCAAAATATCTAGTTCCAGGGACCCCCCCCAGAAGCAAAATTTGAGTTACAACCGTTCGCTTTGAAAATACATATATTCAAAGATTTGCACACATTTTCATGACTTTTTCAAACATAGCAGATCTACAAGCTTGTGAGCTTGTATATCTGCTATTTTTCACTGGTTAAAGCAGTCAATAATTCTAGGCCTAAATGGGTTAAACCCTATATACTCATTGACCGGAGTCCCCCAGGGGACTATAGTAGGCCTCCTGCTTTTTCCCCTCTATACCAAATCTCTCACAGAATGGATGCTAGGGTATTTAGTGATGCAAGAGTTCATGTGGTCAAATGTACTGTTCAAAGTTTAGTATGTTTCGCAGGAAGTATTTTAGTTGTTGTTCCACCGGAAGGCAGCTATTTGCATTTGAATAGCTTGTGTTCATATCAGTGTGAAAAGGAAATGGGGTACTTTGGGGTACTTTGGGGTGCCTTGCTAGAAGTACTTTGCATTAGCGCCCCCCTCCAGTAACCGATGGCATTGTTGACTCATTGCAAGAATGCAGGTAAATAACTTGACATCCTGTGTGGGCTGGAGAATGTTATCAGCTAGTATCACTGAGGTGCTAGGCAACCAGAACATTGTGTTGCTGGAATTTCCCTTTGATCAAGCCAGCCAATGTGGTTCATTAGAGAGCTTGAAAAAAATTAGGCTTTGGGAGGAAACGGCCATGTTGACGTTGGTAGGAAGTTCCAGTGGAAAAGTTGATTTGAATGGATTGGAATGGGTTCACATGTTACCGTTCCCACACCCCTCCCTCCCTATTAAGAGATATGTTCCTTTAACATAATCATTTATGGTGCTTTATAAGTTCTGACTAAGTGTAAAATCAGCCATTACGACGCCAACAAGGCCTGCCAAAAAAAAATTCTGTCGACAAAATCGACGGTATATTTAGTCGACTAAAATCTTGTACTATTTAATCGACTAAAACTAGACTAACGCCAAAACATTTCAGATGACTAAACTACCAGTAAGACTCCCTAATCGGGAGATAAGCGACCGTCAGGTCAGCAACCTCATGGTGGCACTAGAAGAGGGGCATGTGAGAAATCAGGGGCGGAGATTGTGGTTTGCCAGCCAAGGAGTGTGTGGGCAAAGTTTGGCATGGATATTGGCAACGGTGCCGGAGATAAGAGTTGGGCCAAAAGTTTTAGGGGTAGGTTTAGGCATAGTTTTACTGAGGTTAGGGTAAGGGTTAGGGTTAGGTTTAGGCATAGCCCAGCAAGCCAAATGACGTCATGATGACGTTATGATAACGTCCTCCGGTGACTCCGGTGACGTTCAGAACTCCAGATCACAGCCCATATAGGGATGATCTTGACGTCATTACCAGGACGTCATATGGACTATAGGATTATTGTTGTTGTTTGTAATGTTAGTTGAAATATGAGCATATAAGTTTATATTCTGGGACATATCTGACTAGTTATGATATTTATCTGGCCTCTCTGATTGATCCAGGACGTCCGTTTTCGTGGGCAGGATTTATGTTGGTTGAAATCAGGTGATATTCTTGACTTTGACTTGATCTGGCCCCAATCGAGACGACACTGATTGGTGTCGTCTCGATTGCTGGGAGTTGCATTTACCAAGATAACATTCACCAGGTTAACATTCACCAGCGTCGTACCAATATGTGACGTGGAACTATCGAACGTCGTAATTAATGCTACGCTCCCCTCTCTCCCTCAGGTGGCTACTACCTGACCAGTGCCTACGGAGCCATGGCCCTCATCAAGAACTTCCAGGAGGAGCAGGCAGCCAGGGTGCTGAGCTCCGAGGCCAGGAACACCCTGCACCAGTGGCACCGGCGGCGCACCACCCAGCGCATGGCGCCCTCGGTCGATGACTTCCAGGTATCAAGCCATACCTGAATCCACCTTGAGCCCAGGCAGTGAGTCTAAGTTGTCCCCCCCTACCACAACTCCAAATTTAATCTTTTGGCATCAAGAGAGTGCATGGAAACTGCTACCTATCAGAGAGGGTTCGTTCTCTGATGTTGTTCTCTTGCATATTTTTTTGATTGAACATTAACATCTTGAAAAAAAGGCACTCTGTAACAATTTTGGCATTAGTGTTGAGTTAGGAATGAATTCCTGCCAGGGAACAAAAGGGGTTGCTGATTGCAATAAGCGGCATTTAGGTTTGATATTACTATACTGTATGTATTAATAACGTTGTTAATGTCTTGACTCATCTAACTTAGCCGACTGTCTTGTGTTTTTGCATGTGTGTGCACTGCATCCACAACGTCTTGTCTTTAAACATTACACGCTTCATATTGTGCATTCTTATGGCGCTTTTCCACTGGAGCCAGACCGATATATCAGTTTGGCCACTATCTTTGCCATTATTTGACTTTTTGAGGTATCTGCCACATTTATACATCCAGTGTGTCTCATTTTTAACCACTTTCAACCTGGTGTCCCTATTTTGGACACCATTTTATTACATTTCTAACATTTTCAAGCTTATTTTACAAGCTCATAACACATTGCATTGCAATGTATTGTGAACTTGTAGATAGGCTATTTTTGAAAAAAGATTTATCCACCAAAAGATTATTATAATTTTTTAATTTTATTTATTTGTTTACTATGTAAATGTTCTCAAATAGAGTCTTTAATGAAATCAATTGTTTACTAATTGATTAGATTATTTAAAAACTTTTTGATGAAATAAAACATCAGTGATGACTTGTCTAGGACTTGGCATCGGCATTGGAACCATATCGGTCAGGCTCTATTTTTGCTTGACTCGACTCTATTCGCTTTACTGTACTTTGTTTTCCACTGGATTTTCAATTTACACATGGATCAAAGTTCTCAGTCGCCACGACTGACATCAGTCATTGGATTCCATTAAGCCAACATGTCTTCTACAGAAGCACGTTGCACAGAGAGCTTGTAGACTGGCTATTTTCGGTTATTATTTTAAGATTCAATCATTATAAAACCTCAATGGTCTAGATTATTTATTAAAAGCAAAGAATAAAGCCTAAATCTGTGATTTACGTCAGTGGTGAGATTGTATTTAGCTTTAATCCATGTTTACATTAGCTGTTTGTTGTAGCAGTGTCAAATCCTCTGCTTAGGAGAGAGCTAAAGAATGGTGATCCCATCTGTTTGGCCTAAAACATCCTCCCCAAAACAGTTTATCATAGCATTTTAGGTGAGAAATAAGCATAATCATGTAGTCGATCATTGTTGATTCATTTCACATTTGCGATGGCAAGTGTAAAGGTTTGTTCTGGAGATTTCATTCAGTTTAGGATAGAGTCCCTTGTAACACGATGCCAGTAGTGATGATTCTCTCTGCCCAATCAGTAGTCTGCAGTGTTTTCACGTTACCCTCTCAGCTCACATGGCAACTCAACAGAGGTCATACAAAAAACAACAACCAGGTACTACTTTTGCCCAATGGAGAAAGAAAAGGGAGAAAAGGAGTGAATAGAGTCTAGTCGAGCAGTGGAAAAGCACCATTACATTCCATAGTTTGGTGTTGTGTTGCCCCTGTTATAAAGTGACATATTCCAATAGCTGGGATTTGTTATTTCATTCTTTCAAGGCTTTTGTGCGTCTGTTCTTGTCTGGCTATAGTTTCTAATACATTCCTTTTGTTTCATTCCTTTTGTCTTCTTTGTGGACGTTTTTGCTTGTTCTAGCATTTGTTCTGTTAGTGGCATTTGTGAAAAAAGGCTTTGCTTTACTAAACTAAACCTACGAAACTAAGAATATTTGTCCTTAAGCATATTTGTACACATTTGTTCCCAATAGAACTATCTACGCGTCGCCTTACAGGAAGTGGACACAGGCTGCACAGCCAAAACCCTGATCGTTCAACCTTATTCTACCACCGAAGAAATCTGCTCCGTCTGTGCCTTCAAATTCAAGGTTGCTGACCCTGAGAATTACGCACTATTCCTGCTTACTGAGGACACGAGTCAGCAGTTGGCTCCAGACACGCATCCTCAGCGAATCAAAGCCGAGATCCACAGCCGCCCACACGCACACACCTTCCATTTTGTCTACCGGAGGAGAGTGCCTAACCTTAATGTGTGTATACCTGACAATCTGCAAAATGGAAACTGTACTTCAACATGAACAGGGGGGGGGGGGGGGGGGGGGAAAGGATATCATCGCATTGTACTGTACTTGACGTGTATCAGGAGGGTATGTTTTGTGATATGTGGTTGGATAATCCAGCCAAAGTGTTAGATAATGGTTCCCAAACTGACAAAAGTCCGAAATATGAAACAAGAGAAGAAAAGCCACTGTATAATGCCCAGACATATACGTGTTTATTAATAGTATTAGGAAATATAAGCCTCACATTGCCTCATATTGCTAAGTGATCTGCTTGTACAGTACATTCTGTATGGCCATCTGTCATTGCGTCTGGAAGTGTAATGGCTCATCATGGAGTTCTGTTTTTAGGGCATCCGGGCTTCCCTTCTCATTTTTCATACTTTGGTTGTTTAGCTAACGTTTCGACATCACCATACTGTTACAAACATGATGTGGAAGGAAGGGGGAAAAAATAGAAACTAAGATGGACAATGACATGTTGATGTAAATATGAAATATATCTTTGTATGGGCATTGATTCTGTGGAATTTGCAAATAGATCATTTGTAGGGCTATTTGCAAATAGATCATTTGTAGGGTTCTTTTTCAGCATTTTTTTGCTTTATTTGACAGTGACAGTAAGTAGTAGTGAGACAGGAATGGCAGGAGAGAGATAGGGATGATGTGGTACACATGCTCTACCAGGTGAGCTACACCTGGTACCAGGGCGCCCCAGCAAATACTGTAGGTAATACTGTAGGTTATGTCATGTCTGGTTTGACACACCAATGGGGATGTTCTGTGGTCTGAAATCTCAAAAGTGTTTCACTCAAACACATCCAAGTTAATTTTTTTTAATCATTCTTGAGCGTTTGTTTTGTAACTTTATAAAAGTAACAACCAACGCGTCCACAAGTCGAATACAGCGTGTCGGGGACAGGCACCCATTTATAAAGTGCCTACTTTTCCGTGTTTGACAAGGATTCCGTGAATGGAAATGCCCTTTCTATGCATTTCTTGTTGTTGAGTGAGGTGTCGGTCACAGATAATATTTACTTTTAAACACGTTGCTGTGATAGTCTGTGTTGTTGTGTAGTCCTGTGTCAAAGCCCTGCCATCTGGTGCGCAGCGTTTTGATTTCATGCAATACCAGCTCAGAAAACAAAAAAATTTTAGTATGCCTTTTCTCAACTTTGTCTCCTAAACCTACAATCTCAGAACAGGCTTGGCTCTTGAGACCATTTCCCCCCTGGTGGTAGTGGAGAGAATGACTGCAGTGCAGACTGTCGATTTCAAAGTTTCCTGCATAGGTCGATATAAAGAGAGCGTTGATGGACTTAGCACCGTAGATGATACGGAGACCGTTGGCGGACATGGCTCCGTGTATTGAAGATTAATCCTGCCGATAAAGACATGAGGTTGAGTGGAGTATACCTTGAAGAGGCCCGTATGCAGTATTTTTTGTACAGTAATGCAATGAGGCCATCTGGTGTGGTGATTAATTCTTGTTCAGCTTGTTTGACATACTGTCCTCACAGTAGCAATACATGTTATGTTATGGGACTGTTGCATTGTATGTAACTAACCGCCTTAACTGCTGATATTAAATTCAAGTGCCTTTGTCAAGGAAGTGAGCATTCTATACTAAGACATTGGCTATAGCAGCTTCCTTTCTTGAATTTTTTTTGTTTTTTGTTTTTTTAATCAAAATCTCCCCCCATGAAATACTTGGCAAAGCATTAATTTAATAATGTGTTATATCACATGATGTTGAGCTATTGTAGTTGATGCAGGATGTATTGCTCAATTTATTATTTGTATTTGTTCATGTTTTGTTTTTCTTTTACAATTGCTGGTCAATTGCAAATCTCACTATACTGCAGAAATATTTATATATTCAAATATGTTTGTTTTTTTATTCAAAAAGTGACAAATATTTGACAGTATCCTGACATTATGTTTCTGTAATTGGATTGGATTGTCACTTGTGTCCCAGAAGTATTTGAAAACACTGTTTCTGCTGTCTAATATACAGTAGCAGAGCACCGGGTTAACAGTGACACTGTAACATTAAATGATCTACAAATGAAAGTGCCCAAGGAAAGTTAGTGTCTGACTCTGATACTGTAGCCCACCTGTATTTCAAAAGGTGAACAAAACGTCTCACTTTTTTTCTTTTTGAACCCCTCAAAGCAATAGCCGATCGACAAGCTAACAACTTGTCGCATCGTGACGCGTTGTTTGCTTGTAGATCGGCTTTTTTTTTTCTTTTTACTGACAATGTTCGCCTACAATGACATGCCCAAAATAGGGACACCAGATACTGAGTGTTGTAGCTTATCATTTAGTACAGGGGTCTTCAACAGGGGGTACGGGACCCCTCAGAGTTACTACAGGGGGTCCTCCAAATCCTCCAATGCTTTTTATATTAACAACTTGAACCCTAGTGTCCATATTCTGAGAACTTTAGACAAACATAGCAGATGTACAAGCTCACAACGCCTCGCGCTGCGAGGCTTTGTGAGCTTGTAGATCTGCTATTTTCGGCAAAGAGGTGAAAAAAGAGCTCACTAAGTACAGAGTAAAAGGTCAAGTTTATTAGGTAATGACGGTTCAACTGGTTAAATATCAGAAAACACAAATTGACTTGATCCAAAATACACTGATGATTGTGCTCTCAAACGATGAAACTATATGGAATCTATGAAAAGGTTGTGGGGGTCCCTGCTTCATCTCTCTCTCAACTAAGGGGTCCCTGGCCTGAAAACGTTGAAGACCCCTGATTTAGTAGATACTGTGTAGCCTTTGTTTTGGTGCACCTAACTTGGCAGCACTTAATTATCAAATGAAGCATAAATAGCGTCTTCATTTCACCAGGAGTGCCTGATTAAATGGCTGACTTGAATTGTGATTGAAAATATAAGATTGAAACTGGTAGATACTGTAGCGTTCTGTCAGTGGGACATTATATGGTGTCAGTTTGTAACTGCAGAACAATAAAAACCAAATGTTTTATTTTGGAGGAGGTCTTGTCTTTTCTTCAACATTTGAACAGATGATTATTTATGTATAAATCCGAACTTTTGATTACACTTCTACTGTATCTTGTTTTAGCAAAACAGAATCCATGACACAAACACAGGACCTTATTCTTAAAAAAAGTCTGGTAATCTCATTACAAACACATCCATGCCATCTGTGTCCCACACAAGCCATCACACTCTGCTAAACAGATCTTATGCTTTTATGTGTTTTGCCAAGTCCCGCAACAGATGCCCTGTGATTGGCCAGTACAGTCACTTTGGCAATTGTGCCGAATGCTCACCCCAAAACATGATCTATGAGATTGTGGTGGCTTTTGTGGGACAACCAAGGCATGGCTGTGTTTGTAATGACAACTAGTAACACATTCATGAAAAAATAAAAACACTTTTGACTGCAACAAATAGTGTAAAAGCGATAGGCTTATAGGCTCCACTCTACAGTATGTTGTGAGGGCTGCTGGGTTCTGCTGGGGAAACTGGACAACAGGGGCATTTGTGCCTAATAGACAACATGGACAGTCATTTTGGATCAATATAAGTAGGAAAATTAGCATAGAAGTAGTTTAGGGCGGAGTTGTCCTTCAACTTGTACCCTTAGTACCTACACAAACCAGCTGCCAAAACAGACTGGGAGAATATCGATTGAGATCAAGGCAAAGACAACTGAATGTAGGATTATGTGGCTGAAAAACTGAACAAAACTGAGACCATTGGCGGGTTGTAACTTGTGGCCCACCTAAAGGTCTCCACCTATAGGAGCTAGCCATAAATTATAACTTCCAGTAGAGGGTGCTAATATGCGGAGGTTACGTCTCTCCGCATATTAGCACCCTCTACTGGAAGTTATAATTTATGGCTATATAGGAGCCAACAGGATTAAGTCAAATCACTTAAATTATTACATTGTAGTACATTGACAATAAAAGGAAAGGACTTCATGAAAACGTAGTTCAGACTGGAAGAGATTAAAGGAATAGTGGTAACAGATTTGAAAAACTAGTTTAGTATGGCGTAGTAATTAAAAACATAATACCAGACTATAATACTGTTGTATACCTGCAGGGCCTATTACTACTACCTACTACTAGTACTAGGCTACTACTACTATACTACTACTACTAAACACACACACACACACACACACACACACACACACACACACACACACACACACACACACACACACACTCACACTACTATAACCAAACCCTAACCTCGGTAAAACTATGCCTAAACCTAACCCTTATTAGGCTCAAGTTTACATGTACAGTACTAGTAAATGTACATTGTTACTTACACGCCACTGCAAAGTAGTAAGTAGTAAACTTGTTTATTTGCGACACTTGTAGCTTCACGACACTACGCGGCACCCACTGCCGTAATTCGACCCAGGTGGTCGTCGTTAGCATTGTTAGCATCTAGGCTAGTGGGAGAGTGAGTACACCACGACTTACAAACTACTCATAATAAAGAATATCTGCGAACAACACATGATTCATGTCCATGTGAGGAACTTGCAGGTAAGATACGTGTGCACTGCTGGCTGCCTGGTCATTACATATTACCAGCTTATTGTTAATTTGTGGACATAATATGTATTAGCAAAACTAAGACAAAAGAAGAGCCACACACACATGCACGCGTTTCAACCTATGCTTTCAACCCTCCACTTCCTCATACTGTTACATGTTAGTTACACAGCGACAATGCGACATTAAACGTTAAATGTAGGTTGTATGCAGTGGTGGGAAAAGTACTGAAACGTTTTACTTGATTAGAATGATCAATACTGCTATACTACAGAAATACTCTTTTACAAGTAAAAGTCCGGAATTCAAAATGTACTTGAGTAAAAAGTACTAAAGTCTTGGCACCGTAGGCCTACTTAAAATACCAAAAATAAAATGACAAAATGTTTGAAAATAGCAGATCTAGGCTACAAGCTCGTTTTCAAATAGCCACGGTATAAATTAAAATAGCCCTAAAGTGGTTTGTATTGTATGTTTTATAATATTATAATTCCAAATTAGAAACACAAGTTTTAAATGTATACAAATCATTTGCAAATATGCAGATCTGCAAGTTCACAATTGTGAGCTTATAGATCTCCCATTTTCAAATGGCCTAAATGGGTTGAAGAAGTGGTTAATGTGTGTTTTGTAATTACAATCCATTTAGGAAGTAACTAGTTACCGGTAACTGAAGTTCTCAAATAATTGTAGTGGAGTAAAAGTATAATATTTGGATCAGAGATGTAGTAGAGTGGAGTAGAGTAGAAGTAAAGTATTGGAAATACTCATGTAAAGTATGAATAACTCCAAATTGTACTTGGTACAGTACTTGAGTAAATGCACTTAGTTACTTTACACCACTGCAGGTAAATGTTAAATAGGTTTATTAGATTGTTATTTAAAGGTATATTCAGTGATTGTATTTCATTCAAATAAAAATATAATTGGTACATTTTCCATTCATTATCCTAGAATGTGTGCTAACCATATAAGGACTTCCACCATGGCCCGTGTTGCGAGCATAGCTAGATTCCGTTTTCAGAGGTGGCCAGCCAGTCCCCGACCAATCAGGGTAGAGTATGGCCGCAGTTATGTTATGATGTTTAGTTATGATGGTCAAAATAAAAGTTTGGAGAACCACAGTCGCTCTGAAATAAGAACGTCTGCTAAATGCTTAGATTGTAAACTACTGAACTCATAAAATGCCACAGTCTCGTAGTAAATCAGTATCATACATATCCTGAAGCTGGAGACGCAGGCCTACCGATATTCAGTGATTGGGTCTAATGATCAAAACGAGAACATTATAATGGTGTAGAAAATCTATAAAAAACTAAACATTTCCACACTGTGACAAGATGACCCCCGGCCACTTTCATTATCACTGAATACACCTTTAAACATTCATAGCGTGTATTAGGCTGTTAATTAATTAAGCATTACATTGTGTGTATTGTACAGTGATGGTAAAGTAAGTAAAAGTATCGATATATTGCTATACAGAAATACTCTGTTACAAGTAAAAGTCCGGAAAATAAAAAATGTACTTGAGTCAAAGTACAAATGTATCAGCATCAAAATGTACTGAAATCATATACTGAATCAGGGACGTGCTGGGCCCCTGATTCAGCCCGGGAAAAAGAGTTGGAGAGGCCCTCATTGCGCGCTATAGAGAGAGATCTCTCTCTATAGCGCTGCTGCTACTCAAAGATTTGCCATTTCAGATCATGACAAGTGACAAGCCAGTGGGCCAATTACATGAGTTATATTTCGTCGTTGTCGGGTGGAAACATTGTATGTCCAAAACCGTTTGTTTTGTATTTATCATTTAAAAAATGTACGCCGATCTACAAGCACACAACGCCTCGCGCTGTGAGATGTTGTGTGCTTGTAGATCTGCTGTTTTCACTACTTTTGTGCGACAGCCTTGTGTGATGAAGCAGGGCTTTGCTTTGTGAAAAAATTTACAAATTTGAAACTTGGAGATACGAGGTTTCTGCCCGACAGTGACGATTTACTTTGTTGGCCGCCCAGCCCCCAAAATGGAACGAAGGCCGACATTTTATTTAATTATTTTTCCTAATGGCCGGCCTGTACCGGCCGGGAATGAACCGGCCATTCTGGAGTTGTCCCGCTTTCCCAATGGCCAGCACGTCCCTGTAATGTATATAGATAGATAGATATTTTTTAATAATAGATATTATCAACATGAACATTTTTAAATAATGCATTTTTATGGAATAAAGCGATTAGTATGATTAACCCTATTTCAAAGATCTGCTATTTTTGCTGTGAACATAAACAATAATTGATTCAAATTTCAAAAAAAAATGTTGCACCCGTAAATAAAATAACCCTGGAATAGAAACCCTGTTATGTTTTTTACAGCTATTCCAGTCTCTGTCTTGACAGGACACCCTATCCTAGTGTGTGACAGTTATTCAAACTAACCCATTTATTCCTTTATAAAAAGGCTAATGGTGTGTACTTTCTCTTTGTATCAGGGGAACCAGTCATGATGAACTTCCAGGATGTGCTCAAAATCTCCCTGAAGAAGAAATGTGAGAATCTGAACGGGGAGAAGGTCCTGATGGTCCCCATCAAATTCTGCCCCAAGCAGGAGCTTGGCAATGACCTCCATGGTAGTGGCGTGCATGATCTGAACCAGCACGAGTTCAGATTCATTGACAAGTCGCCGCTTCATCTCTGGGTCGTTCACAAGACCGTCCCGCTCAAAGAAGTCGTGTGTTGTGATTGCAAAGGTTGCCACAGCCGAAAACGAACAATCCTCTCCTTAGGAGTTGCTGGAATCGGAAAATCCTTAGCCGTCCAGAGTTGCGCACTTGACTGGGTTAACTGTAAGGATTTCCAGTCCATCGACCTCTTGTTTGTCCTTTCATTCTGGGAGTTGAACCTGCTGGAAAGCAGACAGCTAAGCTTCGTTGACCTCCTCTACACGTTCTACCCGGACCTGAAGGGGCTTGACGTCTCCCACCTGAAAGGACCCAGAGTGTGGTTCATTCTCGACGGGCTGGACGAGTGTCGGCTCCCGCTAAACTTCAAAAGCAACCCGGTGGTGACGGATGTTAGAGGAGACACCACGGTGGATCGTCTCCTGACCAACCTCATCAGGGGGGATCTAGTTCCCGATTGCCACATATGGATAACTACCCGGCCGTCGGCAGCGAAACGCATCCCCCAGGAACATTTGCTTAAGGTGAACGAGATGGAAGGCTTCACCGATGAGCAGAAGGAGACGTTCTTCAGGTCCACCATTGGTAACAGGGATCTGGCCAACAGGGCCTTTGACCACGTGAAAATGTCAAGGAGTCTTCACTTCCTCTGCCAGATCCCACAGATGTGCTTCAACTTTGCATGTGTTTTGAAGGAACACGTGAAGGAATCGGACTGCGAGTTTGAGATCAAGCCGATAAATCTGACTCAGATCCACACGAAACTGGTCAAGGCTCAAGCGAAGAACGATGAGAAGATAATTCGAAAGTTGGAGACGCTCGCACAGAATCGATTTGACTACGACAACATAATGTACGTGGAAGACCTCAAAGATAACGGCATAAGTGCAGAGGAAGCGACGAAGTTCTGCAAACGTTGCCCGCTCCTGCTGAGAGAAGAGAAGGGCATCGAAGGCAGTAAAGTCTACCGCTTCGGCCACCGCGCCATTCAGGAGTTCCTCGCCGCGTCGGCGACCCTGGACAACGAGCCCTCGGACAAACTGTTCCAGTCATGTCGAGCCATGGTGGATGACGCCGCGAAGAGCAGCGACGGACAGCGAGACGTGTTCTATCGCTTCATCTTTGGCCTCTTGAAGGAACGTGGCCTAATGATGCCCACAGATCCACCTGTGAGCCACACCCAGACGAAAATCCTGGAGATCATTTTGACGGATAACGCCGTGAGCCTGATCCACTGCCTCAACGAGTTCGACCCCCAGGTTCTTAAGAGTGACGTCAAGTCCTACGTCAAAGCAGGGGAGCCCCCTTTCCCAGGATTTTCACCGTTGCACTGGTCATTCCTGCTCCAAAGGACCAACTATATGGAAGGGACGCAAGATAAATTTAATCTGAAGGTGTCCAATAGAAATGATTCGTGCCTCCCCAAACACCTGCCGTCTATTTTGAAGTCAAAGAAAGCTATGTAAGTTCATATTCTGTTCAAGGTTCTTTTTTTTTGGGTCACATTTTGTTTACAGAAACACAGGCTACATGCTTGAATGTTCAGAATTTAACCCATTTAGGCCTAGAATTATTGAATGCTTTGACCAGTGAAAAATAGCAGATCTACAAGCTCACAGCGCGGCACCGAGTGCCGCAGCCGCGCTGTGAGCTTGTAGATCTGCTATTTTTGAAAAAGTCGTGAAAATGTGTGCAAATCTTTGACTATATGTATTTTCAAAGCGAACGATTGTAACTCAAATTTTGCTTCTGGGGGGTCCCTGGAACTAAATATTTTGAAATGGGGGTCCGTGGCCAAATAAATATCATATTGGGGGTCCTTCACATGAAAAGGTTTGAGAACCACTGACATAGTAGTCTCTCAAGAACAGACTAACTGAGCTCCAGTTAAGTGAAAAGGACCTTTTCTTTGACGATGGCTCGCCAGATTGCCCAGATTGCTGTCATAGAAACATAGACACTTATAGAATCGGGTCAAAATTCGAATTTTCACGATTTTTCAAAAATAGCAGATTTACAAGCTCGCAGCGCGCGCTGTGACCTTCTATATCTGCTATTTTTCAATAGTTAAAGCATAAAATAATGATACACAATAATGTGTACCCGTTCTATTAATGCGTGCTAAAGTGAATCAGGTAAATTCATTTCTAATATTGCCTCTTATATTTGTTCCTTGCAGGTTGCGTTTCTGTAACTTGACGGAGAAGTGTTGTCCAGCCTTGGTGTCGGTCCTCTGCTTCAGAAACTCTCACCTGAGAGAGCTTGACCTGGGCTACAACACCATCGCAGATAACGGAGTGAAGAAACTTCTGGAGGGGCTGAACTCTCAAGACTGCAAGCTGAAGAGGCTTCGGCTGCAGGGATGTGGAGTGACAGCCCATGGATGTTCGTTCCTGGCTTCGATCTTGAGTTCATCCCCTAAACTGAGCGCGTTGGATCTCAGTGCAAACAACTTGGGAGACGATGGCCTGGAGCGTCTCGCAAATGGTATCGGATCGCCAGGCTGCCAATTAGAAGCACTGAGGTAAGTACTGGCAGTGGGACATATGGTGCTAAATGTAGAGATGGGACGTTCGCGAACGAATCGGGTCTTTTGAACGGCTCTTTGAAATGAACGATGAGATCCGGTTCGCAGTTGCTGGGAGCCGTTCCTTTCTAATGAACAGTCAACAGTGGTGTAAAAAGTACTCAAAGTCTTTACTTAAGTAAAAGTATCAATACTGCAATGTTGAAATACAAAAGTAGAAGTTCGGAATTCAAAATGTAAAGTAGGCTACACAAGTATTGGTATCAAAATGTAGGCCTACTTAAAGTACCAATAGTAGAAAGTACTCATACTCATTATACAGAATGTCCCATTTCACAAGTTTTGCAATTAATAAAATGTAGAAAAATCATTCAAAAATAGCAGATCTACAAGCTCACAATTGTGAGCTTGTAGATCGTCTATTTTCAAATGGCAGAAATGTATAAATGGCAGAAATGTATATAGGGGTTAAGTAGCCTAATTTATAATCATAAATTCATAATCAAAATCTACAAAGTAACTATTATGAGCCGGTCTTTTGAACGGCTCTTTGAAAGGAACGGATCCCAGAGATCCGACTCACTTCAAAGAACCATAAATCCCCATCTCTAGCTAAATGATGTAAATTGCAGATTTGCTAAATAATTATAAACGTGAAAATATTCAGTATGCATGAATTAAACACTGGTAGGAATAATGGACAAAAGAAAAACTATTACTTTCTATAAATATTCATAAAGAAACTAAATGTAAAACTATTCAACCACAAGGAGGAAAACAGCACAACAAAGTGCAGATAAATGCCTACAGTATTTCAGATATTTCAAGTTATGGGGATATATGATATATGTGGTTTTGTTTATAAAATAAGCTTATTGCAAATGTTCACATTATAGGCTGTCCCAGTGTAACATCGAGGAGAAGGGCTGTGGGTTCCTGGCCACGGCTCTGAAGAAAAAAACGGACCATCTTAAATCTCTGGATCTGAGCATCAATGACATCAGAGACGCAGGAGCCATCAAGATCTTCCAGAGCATTGATCTGTCGAGGCTAAGCAAGCTCGAGTGAGTTCTCAAATGTATAAATGTGTGTCTGTCTGTTTTCAATCTCATACATTGTACATTTGTTAAAATTGTGTCAATGTTTCCCTTTTCTTTTGCCAGGATGTACTGCTGCAAGCTCACAGCGTTGAGTTGTGAAAACATGTTCAAAGGGCTGCAGCCGGACTCGGAAAGCAGCACTCGGCTGGAACTCAATTTGAGCAACAATGACCTGAAGGACTTAGGATTCCGTCTGATCTGCCGAGGAATGGATTCGTGCTGTGGGGTGGAGAAACTGAAGTAAGGTCTCGTTCCATCTTTGATTACTTGCTCTCTTAAAAAAAAAAGGAAATTATACCAACAAAATCACACCTTCGTCTGAAAATGTATTGTGCACAATTGTGTGGAAATAACATCGGAAATACTTAATTCATTATTTTAAATATATAGGTGTTTATGCATGATTTGTTGGCTAATGTCATTGTTATTAATGGCGTGCCATGTTAACATTTTCAGTGTTTCAAGATGTGGAATCACCGACGTGGGCTGCGTTCATCTGGCCAGGGTTCTGAGTTCAGAACAGAAGAATGCAGTTGTGCTGAGAAACCTGGACCTCAGCATGAACTACATCAAAGACAGTGGAGTCAAAGCCATTGCTGACGGACTGAAGAATCCTCATGGACATCTCAAAACGCTGAAGTGAATACTTTTCAGATTTGATGCAGAGTAGATACTGAACATGCAGGCAACAAGAAGAGCAGAAATAAACTGTCTAAACACACAAATAAGCTTTATTTAGAAGCTATTCAATTGCATTGCTTTTCACGCTTGGCGACTCAGCATCCACCCTGACTGAGGATGAGCAGCACCGAGTTTGAAAAGCATTGCTATCGAGTAGCTGCTGTACCGAGACCATTTTTGCCTTTTTTTGTTCGGCTTCTTAGTGCTTGTCTTGTTATCACAACTGGTTTTGTGCTTTGAAAGGTACGTGTTAGGGATGGGACAATACGCAATATTATCGCTTATCGTGATAAAAAACACTCACGATAATCGTATCGTGGAGATTTAATTCAAAGTGATATCATCCTCTGTCATGCACTGGGATCAATTCGCCTTTTATTTGCAGAGCTGCATATCTGGTACCACTTAAACCCTCTATAATTGGTAAAAGGTACTTAAAATATACATACTTGATAGTTCTTTTCACTCTCTATCAAATGTCTTTGCCAAAAATTAGCCGATCTACCAGCTCACAACGTGTCACGTTGCAACACGTTGTGAGCTTGTAGATCTGCTATTTTTTGGCAAATGTTCCGCCCCAAGATAATGGATTTTGATTCAAAATTTTGGGATGGGATGATATGAAAATGTCATATCGTCCCATCCCTAGTATGTGTATTGACAAGAATCACGTTGACTCAAAACATTGCAAAACTGTAAGCAAGGCAATGCATTGGCATTAAAAAGTGATCCCATTTTTGGAAATATGAGTATAAAAAACTAGATTTTAGTAATGCATGTTATGCAATAAGTTGGGACAGGTTGTCACACTGGGCCCTGTAACCCCATTGCTCCATAGCAAAACATTTAATGAATAAAAAATGTACTGTATTAAGAATTGATACACTATCGATAAACATGATTGTGATACTCAAGTGTATGGCTATGTATTTACACCGTACACTGGTGTCCCGTTGTGTGTGGGGTGGGGGTTATTAAACAAAGCAGCTCTTGTTGCAGGGCTAACAATATTTCCCTTTCATCCCAGTCTGAGCCACTGCAGCCTGACCCAGGGGAGTTGTGCGGAGCTGGCTTCAGGCATTGCCTCTGCGGACAGCGATATCACTGAGCTGGACCTCTCCGGCAACGACCTTCAGGACAAGGGAGTGAAACGCCTCTGTTCGGGTCTCCGAAGCACTGACTGTCACCTGGACAAGTTGTTGTAAGTATGCATGAACATTTAACGTCTCTGTCGGTATGAAAACATGTACCGTCCAAAACCGTTACTTTTCAGGAAATGTAAATGTTCCAATGGATCCATTGTAGTTATGACTTATGACAAGCCCATGTTAATACTTTCCATTGGTTAAATACTTAAAAACCCACGAACAGACTGCTTTCACTTGGAGAGCGTAGCGTTATTACGACGTTCGATAGTTCGACGAGAGCTACTTTTAAAATGACCAGCTCAACATGATCTACCCACCCCCAAAAAATGTACCTGGGGGGGCTTTGGAATAGTAGCGGCACTGGCGTTACATATAAGACAAACGCACTTGAAATGGGAAATGGAAGTGATAGGTTTGTGGGTTCTTTGTAATGCTACTGACTTGAAACCAAAGCATTGCATTGTAGGGGTTTGCCCTACTTTAGAAGCAGTGAAGCAGTTTTGTTTATAATTATTTCCCTTTATATTAGGGGCATGTTATATGGTCTACCTGTACAGCCTTTGTTATCTACTGGTAGATCACGATCTACCTTTTGGGCACACCTGCCTTATTCGAACTAATAGGACGTCGAAATATCGACTTTCACTTGAATTATTATTATCAAAAATAGCAGGCAACAATATTCTATATATCAATTGGAAGGCTAGTCAATCTGCTAGAACGTCTTTAATTGAACAAGGAATAACGAGGCCTTTTTCTTGACCGCCCTGCAGCCTGAGACGATGTGGGCTCACCGCAAACAGTGCTCTGTTCCTGCTCAGCGCCCTGAGGTCCAACCCCACACACCTGTCTGAGCTGCACTTGATGGGCAACGATCTGGACGAGACGGGAGTCACCGTGATCACAGATCTATTGGACAACCCAGTGTTTGAACTGCACACACTCGAGTAAGTCTCAACCCATTTCAACCGGGCGGGAATGCATTATTACGCATTGTTACTGTAACCATTATTTTATGGTTTAAATAGTGACAAATAGCGGATATACAAGCTCACAGCGTGCTGCAAGCTTGTAGATCTGCTATTTTTGGAAGATCGTGAACGTTTGTGCAAGTCTTTAGAATCTGTTGACCCGATTCTATAAAATGTCCTCTAAAATTCTTCTTCTAAATCAGTGGCCCTCAAACTTTTTCTTGTTCCAGGGACCCCCAGAAGTAGAGATTTGAGTTAAAAAAGTTTGCTTTGAAAAACATATATTCAAAGATTTGCTTGTAGATCTACTATTCAAAAAAAGTGGATCTACAAGCTTAAAGGAAGATGAAACACTAGGGTGATTTTGTAGTTTGTTTTCCAATCCAGGGTGGAGCAGTCAGGGGATAATTGTCTTGCTCAGTGACTCTTTGACACAGACTGGGGGCAGGAGTCTGCTTTCATGACTTGACCCTTTTCTTAAAAAGATAAAGTACAAGCAATTTTGCATGTTAGAAGCTTTAAAAAATGATAACGACGGCAGATCTCTGTTCACCTTGAAGGGGAATACTTATCATATATATTTTTTAATATTTGATTACCAAAACGTGTGTCTGTGTGTGTGTGTCTCTTTTCTTCTGATGCAGCATTTCATCTGAGTTCCTGCGTGTCGCGGATGACTGCTCCAAAGTTTACTACTGACCAGTGAAGTCAACTGCATCAATCTTCCACAATGCCTGAAAGGTGTTAGCCTCTGCTTGATGGTAGAATGATCTGTGTGTCAATAGTTATATAGTTACATCGCCATAACGCGTATGATTCCAGTCTTCTGCAATATTTCTACTTTGAAGGATTTATTGCAAAACATGTATGCACTATGCAGATACCATATGTTTAATAGTGTAAGCCTTGCCATTCTTGTCCAAGATTATTGAACTGAAATGGAAGTGATAGCAAAATGAGACTTCAGGTCAGGAGTTTGCATTTGAAAAAGCTTGTGTTTTTAATTTTATCAGGTCGATTTTTCTTTTAAACCCTTTTAGTGTTTTATGTACTCATATTTTTGCTTATTGCATTTTTGCTTATTGCATCAGGAAGTGCCTTGGCCGGGGTGGCGGATACAGTTGCCATATAAATGTTTCTGTTTCATTTATGCATAAAAACAATCCAAAGAGCGGAGAGGAAAAACTATTCTCCTTTTTTTAAATTATTTTCTTTTGTTTTTTACTTTGGGCATATCTCCAAAATATCGTTTGAGCTGTGCAATGGCGTATTGAAACTGACAATTTGTTTACCCTTTGAAACATAATAAAAAGATACATTTATTTTATACCCCAAAACATTGTGTATTGTGTGTCGCTGCTTTCCTCAGACTTTGGTTTGTTGACCTCTGTGAAGTTGGCACCCCATATGATGAAAACATATAAAAATGGTGTCATTCTTTAGTGCTGGATTTGTGCTGAATTGTGCCGTACATTTTATAATTTGTGCTGGTATCATTATTGAGATATTCTACACAACACCACTGTACTGCTCCTATGTTCTACAATGAAATACTGCTGCGCTACACCGCCCTCTGTAAGGCAATCACTATACTGACGCTAAATCTGCTAATTCATAACCATATAAATATTTTTATATATAAATATATATAGAAACACAATTGATGATTGCAATGGCACAAATTAGAGCACATCCACCACTAAAGAATGAGACAATTCTTCCCGATTTGGAGCCAAAAAACGGGGGGTGCAAGCCTCAGCAAAACTATAACTTAGAATATCTCAAAAACTGTACCAGCACAAATTATAAAATGTACGGCACAATTCAGCACAAATCCAGCACTAAATAATGACAATTTTTATAAATGTTTTCAACATAATGGGGTGCCAACTTCACGGAGGTTTGGTTTGTTGTGGTGCACCACCACCATCTAGTGGCCAAACCTAAACATGTCACCCACTGAGGGCGCAGATGAATCCTGGTTGGGTTTAGGTTCGTTCGTCCCAGAGCAGTGGAAGGTTCGTCGGCTTCGTCCCAAAACATCGGCTGTTTCCGTCGCGTGACGCCTTCGCCGGTTGGCTGCAGCACAGTGCAAGTCTTCAGTACATTACAGTACAGCACGCAGCATCTTTCATCCCACGGTGCATTCATATACAACACAGGTAAGATGGAATACGAATACGTCAAGCCATAATTCAAGCTATAACTTTCACAACAGCCTAATGCTGCAACACACTTGACAGTGTATGGGTGGGTTTCAGTGCATGCATATGCCGTCGCTAATATCAGGGATATTATATAACATTTATTGATTTATCAGAACTTCGAGTGTGTGGCTTGCATGGTTATGGAGTTGATTATGACTGATTATGAGAAATTCGAGCGTGAAAAAAACAGTGCGGAGTGAAGTATGGGGGGAAAGTCTGCATAATTAATTTTGGTCATGAGGCCGTATGGCGCAGTTTGAATGAGGAATAACATCCCCGTCCACCATCATGCGGGCATTTCGCTTTCAAACATGCAAATGCTTGTCGTAAACAGTGTGCAATGTGCATTGTAATGCAAGGAACACGCCCGCCTAACCTGCATTGCAAGGTCAATTCTTGTTGTGAGGCATATTTGAATTGCCATTCATCGAATATATATGTGTGTTGTCTTATTAAAATTGATGATTGCATTATCAACGATCATCATCATCATCAAAGTCAGATATGAACCAGAATATGCTGCATTCCGTAATGTAGCCTACGACACGAAGGTGGGACAGGACAGGTAAACAAAGTGATGTAATTGCCATCCAACTATAGCAGCACCTGCACACTGCACAGAGGGTACCCTCTGTCTCACTGCAGCCCTTTCTCTGCTCTGCTCTGACACAGTAACAATGATGATGACAGCCAGGCACATTCTCTGTTGGGTTTTTACTGTCCCACAACAGGAAAGGTGACAGCTAGTGTCTTCATTCATCATGACGATGACGGTACCCTGAACAGTGGTGGAAAAAGTACTCACATGTGTTACTTAAAAGTATCAATACTGCAATGTAGATATAATCTGTTACAAGTAAAATTCCGGAATCCAAGATGTACTTGAGTAAAAGTATCAAAGTGTTGACCAAAAGTAAAAAGTACAAAACATTTGAAAATAGCAGATCTACAAGCTCACAACGCGTAGCAATGCATTGCGACGCGTTGTGAGCTTGTAGCAGATGTAGTGGACTAGAAGTAAGAGTATTGGAAATTTAAATACTCAAGTAAAGTACAAATACCTCAAAATTGTAATTACTTAAAGGAGCTATAGTCAACTTCTTGAAAAAGGGATGCTAAAATAAAAATAATGTTTCAAAAATATTTTATAAAAAAATAAGCTACATGTGTTTCTATTAGAAAATGACCACAAAAAGTGTAAAATAATGATAAAATAATAATTTTGGCCATTGTCAGACCGACACTTTGTTTACATTCTAGTCTATAGACTAGGATGTAAACAAAGTGTCGGCCCTACAATGAAAAAGTTGACTATAGCTCCTTTAAGTAAATGTACTTTAATAGTTACTTTACACCACTGACCCTGAACCAGATGGTTATGGGTTGAACATTGGAGAACATGATTAGTTTTCAGAGAGCTGAGACATAATAAGAATGGAGAACATGTATTTATTGTGTGTCTGTTATGATCACGATGATCTCTCAAGGCAGACATTAATGAGAAACCAAATTGAAATGAAATAACCGATGTGTTAAGATTGTGCTCATGATGACATTGAAACCACCTGGTTCCTACTGTTTATAATGAATACAGGCACGGTAATGTTATTTCAAATGACATCAGTACTACATCATTATAATTAACCCTCCTTCCTCTTCTATTATAGGCCTATTCTGTCAAGGCATGAATCATACTTCATCTCACGGCGTGGAGCACCAAAAATAGCAGTGATCTACAAGCTCACAAGGCATCGCATGCGCTGCGCCTTGTGAGCTTGTAGATCTGCTGTTTTCGGCACACTGCACGGTCGTACAACAGAGCATATACTGTTACTTTACATTGAACATTAGCTACCCCCCCCCCCCCCCCCCTATTCCTCAGAACAGCTTGTGAGCAGTAATGGGGAAAGAGAAGCTCCACATCAATATCGTGGTGATAGGCCACGTGGACTCTGGGAAGTCCACCACCACCGGCCACCTCATCTACAAGTGTGGAGGCATCGACAAGAGAACCATCGAGAAGTTTGAGAAGGAAGCTGCCGAGGTGAGACATGCCTAGAATGGGTAGAATTTACTAGAACGTACGTTTACTGTATACCAGTAAGACTCCCTAATCGGGAGATAAGCGACCGTTGGTCGCTTATCTCCACAATCTGTCGGTAGATAATGCCGGTCTTATATAAGGGTCATTTGTGTACGGTGTGATGTCATACTGATGTCAGCAGTGTGATGTCATACTGATGTCAGCAGCTATGTCTCTGTATATGGAGTTATATGTTGTTCGTGTCCAAATATGGGGCTTGTGAGGTCAGACTTAGTGAGATTCGTCGGTTATCTCCATATATGGAGGGATGTAGGGTAAAAAACATGGTTGCTATGGTAAACAGTTGGTTGCTAGGGTAAAAAAACATGGTTGCTATGGTTAACAGTTGGTTGCTAGGGTAAACAGTTGGTTGCTAGGGTAAAACCATGGTTGCTAAGGTAGTTGCTAACGTACACTAACAGACCAGCAACAACAGACTGTTGCCACAGCAACGTACACAAAGGTTTGTGTACACATGTGGTGTGATGTCATACTGATGCGGAGATATGAGCAGGGCAAAGGTGTGACGTGTGACGGACGGACGGCCGGTGGAGGTTTTGATACCAGTAAGACTCCCTAATCGGGAGATAAGCGAACGTTGGTCGCTTATCTCCACAAATAGGCCAAAAGTTTGTTTTACCAATTATCAAGACATACGGGCAGTTGACAGTTTGCCATGGTTACTCATTGAAGTTGAATCTCCATATATGGGGATAACCTACGCATCACACTAAGTCTGACCTCACCAGCCCATATTTGGGCATGAGCAACTTATGTCTCCATATATGGAGATATGATGACATCACACAGTCCTCAGCCGATGATGTGGCGTGATGTCATACAATACACAAACGAGCCCTACAGTATAAAGGGGCAATTCTTGCCAGGAAAGAAGCATTTCTTCGACTCAGACCTTATCGCCACTCGCCAGGGTTGCCTTATAGCAGCTGTCGGTAGGACCATATATGGATTCTGTTAGTGTGGATCTCCTAACAGGGCATCATCTGGGATACAATCCCTTTTATGCCCATATATGGAGATCCCTAACAGAATCCCTTTTATGCCCATATATGGAGATCCCTAACAGAATCCCTTTTATGCCCATATATGGAGATCCCTAACAGCATCCCTTTTATGCCCATATATGGAGATCACTAACAGCTAACAGAATCCCTTTTATGCCCATATATGGAGATCCCTAACAGAATCCCTTTTATGCCCATATATGGAGATCCCTAACATAATCCCTTTTATGCCCATATATGGAGATCCCTAACAGAATCCCTTTTATGCCCATATATGGAGATCCCTAACAGAATCCCTTTTATGCCCATATATGGAGATCCCTAACAGAATCCCTTTTATGCCCATATATTATGGAGAAATCCCTGCTCTGAGTATCTGACATCAGTGTGATGTCACCTGTTTATGCCCATATATGGAGATCCCTGCTCTGCGTATCTGGTTGCTATGGTAAACAGTTGGTTGCTAGGGTAAAAAAACATGGTTGCTATGGTAAACAGTTGGTTGCTAGGGTAAACAGTTGGTTGCTAGGGTAAAACCATGGTTGCTAAGGTGGTTGCTAACGTACACTAACAGACCAGCAACAACAGACTGTTGCCACAGCAACGTACACAAAGGTTTGTGTACACATGTGGTGTGATGTCATACTGATGCGGAGATATGAGCAGGGCAAAGGTGTGACGTGTGACGTGTGACGGACGGACGGCCGGTGGAGGTTTTCATAGTAAACTGCTCCCTGACGGTCGCAACTAAACTGCGACCTTACGGTCGCAATAACTTTCCCCCTCTGCTTGAGGGTGATGTACTCTGGTATTATTATGTTTTGGTACAGTATGATGGCACCGGTAAAGACCTTTTTTTTTTTTACATATTTGTTTTTTGGGCTTTTATGCCTTTATTGATAGGACAGTAGACTGACAGGAAATGGGGGGAGAGATGGGGAGTCCGGATCAGGAATCGAACCGGCGACACCGCCAGGCATCCATGCCTATGTGGCATGGATGCCTGGACCAGTAGGCCAGCGGGCGCCCCCAAGGCCTGGCACGCTTTGGGTATACTTTTGCGAGGCGTTGTGAGCGAGTAGATCTGCTATTTTCACAATTTCAGCCTCTAATATATGACAATTTGGCCAATGTTTAATTTGTCATTTTAGATGTATTAAAAAGTCCTTAAATTGTCACTTTAGAAATGTGTAGATACCCTCTATGCACTTAAACGTTATGTTGGTTTGTTTACTGTTGAGTGAGAAAACAATGTTACACATTAAGCTCATCTGGGGACGTCCCGACTCCCGACCCGCAGGTTGAGAACCACTGGGATAGGACATTGGGATTGGGATAGGACAATGCCCTCTATACACAGCGCACTGAATGGTTTGACGAGCAGGAACATTATGAGAATCATATGCTATGGCCTTCACACAGTCTATGGGTGATTTTGAACCAGCACTCTCCAACAACATCATTAATTAAAAGTAAAACACCAAATGAGGGAATACATCTGTTGTATATTGTTCCATCCCTCCTCCAGTACAGTTCCAGAGAAGATTTGGTCAGTCTATGCCAGGATGCATTGAAGCTGTTCTGCTGGCTGTAGGTCACCCAACAAGAATTAGTTGTTTTTTCCTTTAATCTCTCAATCATGGTTACATATTATACACCTTTAGTTTGATTTTGAGGGAATCTATATCACGTCTTTGTCATATTTCAAAGCATAATTTAGTGATAATAAACAAGCTGCATAACGTAGCAATTGTTGATCAAATAATTGACCTGTATACCTCAATAGATGAATGGAACTATACATTAAAACATATCCTTTGGAGAAGATCTTCACTCAAAGGAAACCACGTTAACCAAACCACTTAAACCATATTCTATACTTAGAAAATAGTGACGTTGTCACACGTTGTGTGGTTGTACATGTGTTGGTTTCTGAATATCTTGAAAGATTGAACCAATAATGCCGTGGCCGTTATGGCACAACGTGAAGCTATCTCTAAGCAGTGTGTTATCCTGTCCCTCTCTACTGTAGATGGGCAAGGGTTCCTTCAAATACGCCTGGGTGCTGGACAAGCTGAAGGCAGAGCGCGAGCGCGGCATCACCATCGACATCTCCCTGTGGAAGTTTGAGACCACAAGATACTACGTCACCATCATCGACGCTCCAGGACACAGGGACTTCATCAAGAACATGATCACCGGCACCTCCCAGGTAGAGGGAGGAGAGCAGGGGAGGGGGGACATACGGATCATGAGAGAGAGAGAGATAGAGAAGGCAGGAGCAGGCACATGCACACATAGACATCAAAGGGGGCTTGAGCTCCTGCCCTTTTATCTGTCTGTAAAAAGTGCCCTCTCCAGACCATGAATGCACTATGGTGAAAGAAATACAAATGCCGTCTTTCCATGCCACACCTGAAGGCAGCATTCAAGAGAATTGCCTTGTCCAAACTCTCCTGGACTTGAATGCAGCATCTTATGTTGAAAGAATTGCCCCCTCTGTGTAGAAATCCTTGCCGTTCGCCACATCTCCAGTATTGACTTGATTATGCTTAGTTCAGTGTGGTATCAAGCACCGAAAATAGCCGACCTCCAAGCTCACAACGCGTCGCACTGTGACGCGTTGTGAGCTTGGAGGTCTGCTATTTTTGATATTTCCACCAAAAGGCCCTTTTAGAAATTTCAGCCCCTGCCTCTCTAACATTCTCTGCACATCCCTGGGCAGGAGAGCAGGAAAACAGCAAAAGAAAGAAAGTAGTGGAAGATAAGTACCGTTACTTACTGTATCTTCCACTCCCTACTGTACTGTCTCTTCATAAGTGTTCAGAGCAGAGTAGACACTTTACTTAAATGAGTGATACTCAATCTTTTTAATATCAAGGACCCCAATTGATATACCTTAGATTTGATACCAAATGTATCTCTGGGACCCCAATCCTCAGTGCTAATTTAATTTAATGTGCAAAAAACTGTCAATGATTTTTAGCTAGGGATCCCCTTGAGCTACCTTTAGGACCCCTGGTCCCCGGTCACCACCTTGAGATTAGATACAGACATAATATACGACACATAAATGTATGTAATATATGTACAGTACTGTAAATGTAACAGATACAGTGCAGTGAGGCTGCTTCACTCTGAAAGGGATTATCTTCCATCTTTTCTCTCCTGGTTGGATTAAATTGGTATCCTGACCTGACCTGAACATTTATTTTATTTTTGACTAAAGCACTGGAGAGACAAAGATTACAATGATTGATTGAATATTAGACAGAAATGCATACATCACTAGGTACGGTCATACATTTGGGCTAAGTCGAGGATAACACAAACATGTCCTGGGGACCTGTTTCCATTGTGGTCCTATGTATTCAATTCATCAACATAGCATATCTCTGCTGTCGGGCCGAAACCTCCTAACTCCAAAATGTTAATTTTCAGGAAAATGAGCTCAAGTGGAGTTAGGAGGTTTTGACCGAAGGGCTTTTTACTACTTTTCATTGGTTCAATATTATTTTAACCAACACACAGACGTAAAGGGTGTTGTTCAATAGCACATATTTATCAATAAAAGAGAGGGCCAATCGGGTGGAGTTAGCTGGTTTGGCAGAAAGTGTGGAGTTAGGAGGTTTTGTCCCAAGCACTTTTTACTACTTTCCATTGGTTCAATATTATTTTAACCAACACTCAGATGTAAAGGGTGTTCAATAGCCCTGATTTATGCCAAACAAATCTAATTGAGAGGTTCTGGCCAGACAGTGACCAATAAGAGTTCTTAAAAATAAGTGTTGACACTTATTTTAAGAATAAAATAAGTTATCCCCCCTCCTCTCAGGCAGACTGCGCTGTGCTGATCGTGGCCGCCGGCGTGGGCGAGTTCGAGGCCGGCATCTCCAAGAACGGGCAGACCCGCGAGCACGCCCTGCTGGCCTACACCCTGGGGGTGAAGCAGCTCATCGTGGGCGTCAACAAGATGGACTCCACCGAGCCCAACTACAGCCAGAAGCGCTACGAGGAGATCGTGAAGGAAGTCAGCACCTACATCAAGAAGATCGGCTTCAACCCCGACACGGTGGCCTTCGTCCCCATCTCTGGCTGGAACGGGGACAACATGCTGGAGGCCAGCCCTAATGTTAGTGGAGGGTGATACCTCAATACCGATGTATTCTCAAGCATACCGTCTTGTCGGGTGAAAACCCTGTATGTCCAAAACCGTTCGTTTTGCATTCATCATTTTAAAAATGGTTTAAACTAGTGAAAACAGCAGATCTACAAGCACACAACGCCTCGCGGTGCGAGGCGTTGTGTGCTTGTAGATCGGCTGTTTTCACTACTTTTGTGCGACCGCCTTGTATGATGAAGCAGGGCTATACTTTACGTACAAATTTGAAACTTGGAGATAAGAGGTTTCCGCTAGACAACGACGATATTTTATTTCAAGGACCCCCTAACTCTGATAGTGTGCAAATGGAACCAAATGGACCTGTAAAGAGTCCATTTGGTTACATTTTTACACTCTGGAGTTACAGTTCCGCAAGGGTCCATTTGAAACCCCTTCAAGGAACCGCGGTGGTCCCCTTACCGCACATAACAATAACAGGGGCGGGAGTACAAAATCTCGAAATCGATTTTGAAAACCTTAGATTTGACAAAAGTTTCTATTTGAGAAAATGTTACATTTTAGAAAACAAACTAGAAAATGGCGCTCTTCAGAATGCATATCTTCACCAGGATCGATTGCCTAGCCAGGACTGTGTATTGCCTCATTCACACTATGAAAAGCCAAGCTAAAGGCCCATTCCCACTGGGCCAGATAACAGATATCTGGAGATATTTCTCCAGATATTTTTCCATGCAAAGTGGATGGTAGATACAGATAAAAAAAAATATTTGCCACAGATAAAAGTATCTGTGGCAAATATCTGTGGTAGACTTTTTTTTTATCTGTATCTACCATCCACTTTGCATGGAAAAATATCTGGAGAAATATCTCCAGATATCTGTTATCTGGCCCAGTGGGAATGGGCCTTAATGGTTTGCTTGGTAATTCAATGTATTCTCTATGCAAACCAGCTTTTAAAATTGGACATTTTAAAGCTGGTTTGCATAGGGAATACATTGAATTACCAAGCAAACCATTAGCTTGGCTTTTCGTAGTGTGAATGAGGCATAAGTCCTGGGTTGCAGCCATCATCAGGACACCGAAATGGCATTTCCGCCCCCAGAATGTGTATGATTAACCATAGACAAGAATATGGACAGCGGAAAGCCATTGGTTTCTATGCTGCGCAAATGAAGCTTTTTTGGCTGTTGTATGGGTGCCACCATCATGGCTGCCAACGGTCACGTGCAACCGAGCATACCCTGCTATAGCATACCCTGCTATAACATCAAATATAACATAAATTGGACCATAATTTCTCAAAATACAAATCATGGTGATTGAAACAAGGCTTTAAACTAGCGACAGGAACCATAAAGTATTTATGACAATGTTTATTAAGGTAAGAAAATCAAATGTAAAAGTTCTGGGGAAATGAATGGAATCCTATGGAGAACATGTTGCTTCTGGTACCATAACAGCGCAACTAGCATAGATAGATAGATAGATAGAAAGATAGATAGATAGATAGATACCTTTATTATCCCAAGGGGGAAATAGGAACTTTCAGTTCCATGTTTGCTTCTTTTTAAATCGGGACAACTACACCCCTGGATTTGACAAAAGTTTCTATTTGAGAAAATGTTACATTTTGGAAAATGATTGACGAGCCATCTGATTCCCTGCAGCACAAATGAAGAATGTATTTATGTACGTGCATGTTACAAGTGTGTCATTGTGTGTTCCTATAGATGACCTGGTTCAAGGGCTGGAAGATCAACCGTAAGGATGGCAACGCCTCAGGCACTACCCTGCTGGAGGCTCTGGATGCCATCCAGCCCCCTACCCGTCCCACCGACAAACCCCTCCGTCTGCCTCTGCAGGATGTCTACAAGATCGGAGGTGAGGGAGGAAGGAAGGAGTGTGTGTGTGTCAGAGAAAGTGCACAGTTCATTTAGTTTAGTTTAGTTTATTTGATCATCATATTTCATACAGGTCATACATTCATATAATCATTGTTACAGGTGATCAAAAGGAATAGGCTGAAGCTAAAAGCTTGTGAATGCCTATCCTACATGTTCATGAATTAAGACATTGATTAGTTATAAGTGTTCAGATTATTATTATTATTATTATTATTTTTTTTTTTTTTTCAAAACAAAAAGAGAAAGAAAAGAAAAAAGAGAAAGAAAAGAAAGAAGAAAAAAGAAAAGAAAAACAATTAAAAACTAAAAACAAAATGTATAATTTGTTCTTTTTTCTGCACGCATTCAACAATCCGTTTGTCATCCATGGTTTGAGTGCTTTAGAGTTTTTTTTATATTCTAGGATTGGACAATTTTTCTCATATAATAACAAGAATATATTTAGGAAATTGTCATATGCTGTATCCACATTTTCTTTGCCGTACACCTCATTCCATTTTTCAGCTGCAAGGTCCATTTGAAGTGCCTTTATTGCTGTCACAGATGTAACTCTTCTGTATGTTTTCGGCTTTACCACCTTTTCTAAACTTGAATTACAGTCATAGATTGTGAACACCGGTAGATGGTCAGAGATATCATTAATGAGTATTCCACTAACTGTGTTTTCCATCAAGTTATTCGTAAATATGTTATCTATAATCATTGGAAATTTGAAGGGGTATAGGTCTTTACACACCGATGATTAAACCAGGGGGCGCTCTCCATTCCGACATGTTGCTATTGTCGGAGTGGCAACACTTCCATAGAGGTTAGGGATAGGGTTAGTGTCGGAATGGAGACATGTTCCCAATACTAATTGCACGCTTTAGCGCTGTTTAATATTCACACCCCGTTTTTAAGATTTGTTTTGGGGCTTTTTCATATCTACAAGCTCACAACGCCTCGCAGCGCAAGGCGTTGTGAGCTTGTAGATCGGCTATTTCTGGCAAAGAGGTTTGGTGTAGAGGGGAAAAAGAGCAGACTAAGTACAGAGTAAAAGGTCAAGTTTATTAAGTATTGACGGCTCAAGTGGGTTAAATATCTGAAAACACAAACTGACATGAATCCAAAATACACAGATGATTGAATCTATGAACAGGTTGTGGGGGTCCCTGCTTCATCTCTCTCTCAACTAAGGGGTCCTTGGCCTTGAAAACGTTGAAGACCCCTGGTTTAAAACATGAAGCCGTCATCTTCATGCAGCTCGCCATCTTGTCTGCCAGGTATCGGCACTGTCCCGGTGGGCCGCGTGGAGACGGGCCTCCTGAAGCCGGGCATGGTCGTGACCTTCGCTCCGGTCAACGTGACCACCGAGGTGAAGTCCGTGGAGATGCACCACGAAGCTCTGGTGGAGGCCCTGCCCGGAGACAACGTGGGCTTCAACGTCAAGAACGTGTCCGTCAAGGACATCCGCCGCGGCAACGTGGCCGGAGACAGCAAGAATGACCCTCCCCAGGAGGCCGCAGGCTTCACCTCCCAGGTAGGCCTGTCACAATTATTACATTATCGTCTATTCGCAATTATTTGAGGTAATCGCAATTAGTTTGCATAATCGTCATAATTGTTTCCACGTTGAGGAATGTTAATATAGTTACAAACACTTTCAAAAAGTGGTGGAAATAGCAGATCTACAAGCTCACAACGCGTTGCATCGTAGATCAATTTTCCTTTTTTAACTCACCGGGTGCCCACGCGTCAAACTCTTTGATGTCGCTGGAGGCCCACAACGTTTTGACGTGTTTACTGTATTTACAGTATTAACTTTAAATCTCACTGTTAGGTCGGGGCTACGCCTGGATGCAGCCCATTCACCGCGGGTCGCTTCGAGTCGACGCTGAGAGCATCGCGCGGCCGTTTTTCTCCATATACTCCAATGCATTTCCCCATCTTTAACGCCCTTTATCTCTGATGTTTGTTTTATGGCTAAAACTGTGGCCGGCTGCGGCAAAATGTCCAACTTTTGATCGGCAATGAACAGTTATGATCAACACTGGTCCATACAGAAAGTTACACAACAACATCCTGTCTGCGGTCATGTGACCAAGTGACGTCATGACGCATGCATTGACGCAGCAGGGCCGGATTCAATACAATGGCGGTGGGCCTGGGCAGCGAGAGGGGATAAATGGGGCTCAATCCAGGGGCACCCGATGTGTTTTTTAACATACTAAGAGATTCTCTTTAAGGGTTTTCATAGGACAACAATGTGTGTGTTTGTATGTACTTACATGTTTCTACACGTGTGGCTGTCCTTGCTGTTGTACAGGTGATCATTCTGAACCACCCTGGCCAGATCAGTGCGGGCTACGCCCCGGTGCTGGACTGCCACACTGCCCACATCGCCTGCAAGTTCGCTGAGCTGAAGGAAAAGATTGACCGTCGCTCCGGTAAGAAGCTGGAGGACAACCCCAAGTTCCTTAAGTCCGGGGACGCCGCCATCGTGGACATGATCCCTGGTAAACCCATGTGTGTGGAGAGCTTCTCCGAGTACCCACCACTGGGTAAGTTGCTCTTCACTTCACTTCTTATGGATAGATGCTTTATTTGTCCTTGCGGAAATTCTTTTTGCACCAAGCAGTCATCAGGACACAAAATTACAACACGACACATAATACACAAACACAATACATGATTGACAAGAGAGAACCTACAATTCACTGACAACAAAATGAGAATAGGCTACCAATCACAATCGCCATTTTATGCGCAGAACTGAGATGGGGCTGGTTTGTTCAGAACTATACTTGTGGGGACAAATGTCATGGAAGCCCTAGCCTTCAACGCAGGTACTGTGTACCGTCGTCCTGAGGGCAAAAGGTTATATTATTTTCTAGTCGGGGTACAAGTATTGATTATTTTCTGAATCGAAATATCAAGAATAAGTTAGGATTATCGATTATTTTATTTAAATCACATTTTTTTTCTTTATTACATCCATTCATTGATTATCTGTTGCGCTCCTAATGACAATAACATGTTTATTTATCTGCTATGCTTGGGAAATATAGATTTCTTTGACTTTATGAATTAAAAAGGAAACATCATATTTGAATTTATGTTGACTTGTAGACAGTCAACATCAATTCAAGTATTTTAGTACATACTGCTAGTATATCATTACTATAGACAGTTGCACAAAGCTAGTGAAAATAGCAGATCTACAAGCACACAACGCCTTGTGGTGTGCTTGTAGATCGTCTATTTTCAGCTCATTTTTAAAGTGATAAATACAAAACGAACGGTTTTGGATATACAAGGTTTCCACCGGACAACGACGATATGTTTTCAGAAATGCTTGACAAATTCCTTTAAAACCTTTATCAAAAGGTCATGCATATAAGGCGAAATGGTTAATGGTCGTCTCCTGTGATCCTCGCAGGTCGTTTTGCAGTGCGCGACATGCGCCAGACGGTGGCGGTGGGGGTGATTAAAGCCGTGGAGAAGAAAGCCCCGACCAGCGGAAAGGTCACCAAGTCCGCTCAGAAGGCACAGAAGGTCAAATGAACGTTGTGCTGGGCTGCCGCCCCAAACGCTCACCGTGGGCGAAGACACACCAACACCCCGCCTCTTCTGCAGAGCATAGTCAACGTTTGGTCAGTTATCACAATGCATCGCAAAAGCAGGCGAAGGAAAAACAAATCTAATGGCAATAGATTGAATGTCCCGTTCTGTGTAGTTTTTATTGCAATTTGACTTATTTTATGGTGATGCAGCGCTGCAAACTTGCATTGCGTTATGGTTCTCTCTGAAATGAAGAGCAGTGATATACTTTTGTTTGTGTGCAGTCGGTTACTGTTAAGCTGCTCCTTTCACGTGTGATTTTATGTTATGCTACAAACCTCCTTAAGATTGATATGTTCTTTGTCGGTTCAATATTCAAGTGATGTTCTGTGTTCGAGCTTTAAAGACCTGCATATAGTAGACTGGCTTCTTGCATGTTCACTATGCACTTTAAAATGGAAATCTTCAAAATCTCTTTAACAGAAAATGTTCTCTCTCTATCTTTGTTTGGCTTAACCTCCCTTGCAGTACTGCTGCTTCAGCTGACCATTTCCATTTCCAGCACTTTAATCTATGTAACCTGTGAGTGTGAACCAGTATTAATCACATTAAAGGTGTTAAAACATATGACTCCTCCCCTCTAATATCAGTAGTTTTTAATTGAGGTTTTAACTGTAAGTGATTTGAAAAGAATAATTAGAAAGTTCTGCACAGAAGCCTAGAGCAGTGTTTCTCAACCTTTTTTCTGCATGGGCACACTATTCATGACCCAAGAATCCATGGGCACACCAACATAATACGGGGGTGTAAATATCGTCACTGTCGGGAAGAAACCTTGTACCTCCAGGTTTCAAATGTGTACGTTTCTTTGCAAAGTAAAGCCCTGCTTCATCGTACGAGGCTGTCGCACAACAGTAGTGAAAACAGCCGATCTACAAGCACACAACGCCTCGCACCGCGAGGCGTTGTGTGCTTGTAGATCGGCTGTTTTCACTAGTTTAAATCATTTTTAAAATGATAAATGCAATACTGGCTTTCAAGCAGTTTCAAGGGGCACACCTGACCCTTCTCAGGGGCACACCAAAGGTCCCCAGGCACAGTGGTTGAGAAACACTGGCCTAGAGCACAAATCTCAGCTGGGAGGCATGCCCTACCTCCCTCCATCTTTCTGTCTGTCTGGGGCAGGTGATGGATGTTTTGGAGTTGTGTGCATGTGTTGAAAAGACATGGGGCAATGGGAGGAAGGGATGCCTAATAAAGGACTGTCGAGCTTGGAGGTCGGCTATTTTTGGTGCTTACTGAACTAAGCATAATCAAGTCAATACTGGTGATGTGGCGTAACGGCATGGATTTCTACACAGAGAAGGCAATTCTTTCAACATAAATTGCTGCATTCAAGTTCAGGAGAGTATTTGGACAAGGCAATTCTCTTGAATGCTGCCTTCGGGTATGGCATGGAAAGAGGGCATTTGCATTTCTTTCACCATTGTAAAAACTGCATTTATGGTCTGGAGAGGGCACTTTTTACAGACAGATAAAGGGCAGGGGCTCAAGCCCCCCTTGATATCTATGTGTGCACGTACGTGCCTGTTACAGTGCCAGCAGCCACCAGAGTGACAGGCTGTGTGGAGACATGCCAAGATCAAGGAGTTCTTTATTGTTACCTCTTGACTACAGGTACATAACAGTAACATTTATATTTGTTATTGTCCTAAGACATTGTAGCAGCATTAGTAATAACTAGACCTGTGCGTTGAGGAACGATGTAAATCAGGAAAGATGCAAGTTGGGAATGCACGCCCCACCCGGTTATGTAATAACCATTGTACCCGCATGTCAGAGTGCTCCCTGTACCCGTTGTTAGAGTAGCCAATGCTGTTTCCACGGGCACTGATCTACTAGGGAACGATGCAACATGATTGCATTGCTCATATAGTGATATATTTATGAATGAATTAAGTAGTTTACATTCAGTGATGGGGTTGAACAAAAAATGATAGGTCATACAATTAAGGCTTTTATTCCTGAGGTGGGAAAACATGTTTTCTGGAAAGGTCAACATGTTTTAACTGATGCATATCAAATAGATTAGTCACACCAAACCCAGGTCATTTCTAAACAAAACCTCGTCCTCCTGTCTCTTGCGCCACCTCCTGTCCAAAATAAGTTACCACAATAATTCACTACCTGTCCCTTGCAGGCCTAGTTACAGAAATCACTGTTACATACTGTACATCTACTAAGGTATATCGCTTAATGACCAGAAGAGTCTTTTCTTTTGAATTCAAAATGAAATAACACAATTGGAAGAAAAAAAAACACATTCAACATGACGCCATCATCACTATATACATTTGAACTCTGGTCATTTTGCGTGATGAGCAGTGACTGTTTACAAATGAAAGCACCATAGCAACCATGCAGCCAGTAGGGGAACAGTGCGAGGAAATCTCCTGGACCCATTGCAACCAGGTATCAAACTGCTCCAGCTGACCAGGAGGACGTGAGATGCTCTTCAGAAATTTGCAGAGATTCTGTGTGGAATTTGCATGTTCTCCCCATGTCTCCTATAGGGTAGATACCCTCACAGAAAACATGCAGTAATCCTGGTCTCTATATTGCCTCCCCCTGGCCAGCCAAGGGCGCCTGATGGAGGGGAAAGGAACTATTTGGAATAACGTGTTCCTTGACTTCCTTCCACACGCTTCCACAAGTCCAGCTGGGGAAACTTCCCCCTGTCAGGTGAAAAGAAACAGCTTGGACTCCTCACGCATAGAAGGAAGCATGAGGTCAGTCTGTCCCTCTCCCAGGTTGGCAGAGGGAGAGTAGCGCCCAGGATTACATTAGACAATTGGCACTGGGTGAAAAATGGGTTACAAAATCGTGGTATAAAAATGTAGGAAAAGCGGGGACGATTACGTGCACAACTTTTAGGCCTACATTTAAATCAAATGCATATTGAAAGTGAAAGTGGTTGTCTGTGGGTTTTATACATATTTAACCAATGAAAAGTATAACAAAAGCTTGTGACTTAATAATAACTATATTGGATCCATTGGAACACAGGTTCTTTTATTTACATTCCCTGAACACTAAAGGTTTATTGGACAAGATTTCTAGAAAGAACTGGTTACTGTAAAAGTACATTTACACGATCAGTCTGAGTTCTTCCACCAATCATTTGTGGCCATAACAGTGGCTTTTTGGCAGAAATGGTTTGTTTCAATCCATTCCATCATTCATAACAATGTGTGTGTGTGTGTGTGTGTGTGTGTTTGTGTGTGTGTGTGTGTGTGTGTGTGTGTGTGTGTGCGCATGTGTGTGAGCATACATGCACATGCACATGCACCCACACACACACACACATACATAGCTTCACAACTGCAGTAGGGCAATAGGTGTGTGTGTGTGTGTGTGTGTGTGTGTGTGTGTGTGTGTGTGTGTGTGTGTGTGTGTGTGTACTCTAATCCTTCAGAATGTCACAAAAGGGGACTGAACTCAAGACTCCTCAAAAACATTTTACTTTGTCTTTCTGCTCAAAACACTTGAGCATTGACTTGCAGGACCATGCATTGGATTAAAACATGTCTGTTCATCACATTTCATACATATCATACATACATTAAAAAATAAATAAATAAATCATGTTTATTTTCTATTTACATCATTTGAACACATACTTGCAGTCAGATACAGTATGTACATAACATCAAAAGAAAAAAATATGGGTTCAACATAACTGCAGTCAGTTTGGGACGGCATCACACCCCCAAAGTCGTGTGGTTTTGATGGTATGGTTTAATGACTTGAGAAAGGTCATTATGATCTTGCCTCTCTTCTTGTGAGTGGAAACAAATGTCCTGATGCCAGAGTTCACCCTACGTTTGTGGGCCAGACTGTTGACTCCGCGATTTGCAAATGCTCCCGTCATAGAGTCTGGAACAACGTAAGAAGAATGACGAGTAAGCGGTTAAATCGGAAGTGAAGCCTCCTCCCCACTTCCGTTTCCGTCTGACATCGCACACATTTAGCATTATATAAATAAAAATCATTTAAGCTTATTTAGCTTGCTGCTTAGCAGAAATGACATTTTAAAATATATTTTCTTGAACGGTAATGCTAGCTTCCATTACTCGCCATTCAGGAGCTGTTAGTTCCAGACTCTATATAGCATTCAGAGATTGTGGAATAGTTGTCTGGCTACGCGAGAGTAGTTAGAGACCATTATACGAAACGTGAGGAAGCACCTTCCCTTGTAGTAGTTATTACTTGCACCAGCAGAGCGCACAAGTACTGTGTTCGGTACCGTCTGTTTCTGGTCGACAGTACAAAGGCAGGGCCTTTAGCCAATGAGGGAGCAGCGTTCTCGGTCACGTCACCCCAACAAGTGCGACCTGATATAAATAACAAGCCGCAAGTTGGCACTTCGACAGAGTGTAGTCTAGTTAATTACTTTGTTTGTTTCTATGATCTCCGATGTGTGCATAGCAGGTTGGCCATTGCTGTAAAGACACCAGTCTTTCTGTATTCTCAGCCATTGTTTCTGGTTTCCTCTTTTGACAAATGGGCTCATTTTGATGAAGTCAGTGTAAATATCTGGTTCCCAACATTGGGTCTGGGGACACTTACTGGTCCGTACATTTGTACATTCTCAAATTTAAAGATGGGGTGCCATGATTTTTCCCCCCCCTAAAACTTGATGATCAGGTATTATGATTATACTAGGAGGAATATTCTTTCTAAAAAAAGGCCTGGTTGTATATTCTTTCTAAAAAAATGAAATGGTTGTCATGGTGGGTGGTGACCCAGCTGAAGTTAACCACACCCACAGTGCTGGGTGTATGGTAAAAGAGGAGGGGAGGATTTTATGATGTCAGTAACTCAATGTTTTTTCAGTTGGGCCTATTTTGACTCGGAAGTCGGTTTTCAGGAAGTAACCAAAAAAAGGGAAGGCAAATTTGCACATTATAATTACCACACCTGGGGTTCTATTAGAGTAATGTTAACTCCATAGACATAAAACAGAATAAGTAAAAAAATATATATATGGCACCGCCTCTTTAAATTACCACTGGGGGAGTGGTATCAAATTGGGTTCCTTGAAATTCAAAAAGTTGAGAATGACTGATGGTGGAGGCACTTCAGCACTTTGTCCCCAACCTCGAGACCCTCCTGTCGTCAGCACCGTATTGTTACAACACGTGTGTGTGGTCTTCTCCACTTGAGTGGGGATATGTCACTTTTAGGACCAGGTTTGCTCAAAGGGGTTGTGTCTAGGAATGGGACCATATGAAAATTTCATATCACGATTATTGTGAAGAAATCGTGATTTACGATGTTATCACGATAATCAAAACATCCCCAACATCCATTATCCTGGGGCAGAACATTTGCCAAAAAATAGCCAATCTACAAGCTCACAACGCATTGCAACGCGACGCGGTGTGAGCTTGTAGTTCGGCAATTTTCTGCTATTTTTTAATTGGAATCCTAAATTAGGTTTAGCTATATTTTAATTGGAACCCTGAAAAGTTTTTTTTCTTTTTTCAAATGCATTTATATGTTCTTTTGCTATCTTTATGAACTCAAATACATTGGACATTTAAAAAAAGTAAGCTACTAGTAATAATATGGACTGAAGTAATTGAAGCGTGTCATGTTCGCATGTTTGGAAGCTGAAATCAATAATATAGCAGTATTCCGATATCAACCTGCGGGCCGCATTAAGTGAAGGTGGGGGCCGCATGTGGCCCCCGGGCCGCCAGTTGCCCATGTATGGTTTAAATGGCACTGGATATGCAGCTCGGCAAATAAAAGGTGAATTGGTCCCAGTGCATGACGGAGGACGATTTCACAATTACCGGTAATTAAATCTGAGTGTTTTTTTTTATCATGATAAACGATAATATGGCTTATCGTCCCATCCCTAGCTATGTCACATGTCAAATGGGCATCACACTGATGTCACACATCAGTGATAGCCCACTAACAACGTGGGTGGTCTTGTGGCTACTGGCTAGCGACCTTTACCAGTTACCATGATAGAAAGATCAGAGATTGTGCATGACTTGGACTTGTCACTTGGTCTCCAGTATAAGCTTTCTTTTTCATCCTCGTGGGGATATATGATTTGACATTATGCCGGTGGTTCTCAAAATAGGGTCCAGGGACTCTCATGGGTGCTTGAGGGGGTCCCTAACAAAATGAGTTAATATAGCATAAAAATTGGTCTAAACACTTTAACCCTATTTACTGTACATGGAAAAACCTTCCTGAAACAATTTGAAAATCCCGGAATATTTGTGAAACATTTTAACAAATGCTTGCGTGGGCTCCCTGACCAATATACCTGTATTAGTCAAATAATGGCGGACATAACGTCGATTATTTGACTTTTTTGATGACATCTTTTCAGCCAATTTTTTACCACTTTTTAACCTGACATCATTTGGGCATGGCATTATAGGTCAACGCAACAGGTTGTGAGCTTATGTAGATCAGCTATGTTTTAACAATTGCTTTGATAGGGCTTAAGTGGTTAAGTAATAAAGTTCCATTCATGCATGTATTTTTATATTCACTTGTTTGCTTGTTCATTGTATAATTGAAGTAAATTACTACCGGTATACTTATTTGTTTTATCTATCAAAACTTTTTTAATTTTTTATATAAAGTTAAATGTTCTCAAATATAAACTTTTTTCAAATTGAAAATATCAGTCAAAACATTAGTAATCGGCCCCGGGTGCAAAACTATGGCATGGGTCAGGATGTAGCCTGCATGCAGTCATTGTGGACACGCAGCGACATTGTGTGCACGTGAATATCAATGCCAGCATCCGTGAACCGCTGGGACATTTGGACCGCTGCTTCTCCAAGTGGTGACTGGAGACCCCCGGGGGTCCTTGAGGGGATTCAAGGATGTCCCAAGCTAAATGAGGAACAGTTTGATAACAATTTAAGCCCTCTTTTGTTGTTCTGTCTGAAGAAGGTCATCAGTGACCGAAACGTCGATTCTTTGAATGAATCGTTGCTCCTGTGCCGTGCAGTTCGGCAGTGTGCGGGCGTTTTCTTTTTATTGTTGACGTTCACGTCGTTCTGCTTTTCAAAAAACGCCAAGCTTGTAGATCTGTTGCCAAATATCCTCATATGGGGGTCTCTGGCACAAAGTCTTGTCAAATGGGGGTCCGTGGACAGACACATATCAATTTGTGAGTCTTGACTTGACATGCGAGTGTTGGAGAAGCGCTGGTTTGGACGTCCGGTTCAGTAGAGGAGGTCCAGCGCAGAGATGGTGGGCTCCTCTGGGACTTTGTTCTCTTGTTGGGGGAGTTTAATGCGGCTCATTGCCACCACGCCGCACACGGCCACGTGCGTCCAGATGCTGGCCACGCCCAGCCAGAAGGACCAGTCCACGTTGTCCTCCAGCACCGACAGCACGAAGAGGCTCTCCTTGTGGTTGGCCACGGCCTCCGTCAGGTGGTGGCTCCTCACGGACGACAGGAAACACAGAACACTCAGGGTCCCGAACAGAGCTGAGGGGTGGAGAGACAGGCAGAGGCGTCAATTGGGTATGGTAAGGTTTGGCAGCTGCCATGCCTAGGCTACAGGGGGGAAAAAATAAAATGTACTTCTTAAAATAGATTAATCATGCCTGTTGCTACGGTATGCGCCTTCGTGCGCGTGCAAGACACCAGTCATGGTTGCCATACCTTAGCTTTTGCTGAACTGACGCTAGTTGGCGGAGACAGTCATTGTTAAAGGACAACTCCCCCCTAAAACACTTCTAGGCTCATTTTCCTACTTATATTGATCCCAAAAGACTGTCCATGGGGTCTATTAGGCACAAATGCCCCTGTTATCCAGTTTCCCCAGCAGAACCCAGCAGCTCTCATAGCATAGAGTGGAGCCTATAAGCCTATCTCTTTTACACTATTTGTTGTGTTCAAAAGTGATTTTCTTTTTCATGAATGTGTTACTAGTTGTCATTACAAACACATGTCCAACACAAGCCACCGCAATCTCATAAATAATGTTTTGGAGTGAGCATTCGGCCCAGGTGTCAATCAAAGTGACTGTACTGGCCAATCACAGGGAATCTTTTCCGGGACTTGGCAAAACACAAGAGAATAACATCTGTTTCGCAGAGTGTGAGGGCTTGTGTGGGAGTACCACATTCATGAAAAATAAAAAACACTTTTGACCACAACAAATAGTGTAAAAGCGATAGGCTTATAAGCTCTACTCTATGCTATGAGAGCTGCTGGGTTCTGCTGGGGAAACTGGACAACAGGAGCATTTGTGCCTAATAGACCCCATGGACAGTCATTTTGGATCAATATAAATAGGATCCTGTGGGCCATTTTATTTTGAAAAACATTTTGAAATATTGAAAATATCCGATCTAAAAGCTCACAAGTTAATGTAGATCAGCTATTTTCAATGGGACTGCCCATAAGTCCTACATCTGCCAGCTCACAGCGCTTCACGTTGTGACACGTTTTGAGCTTGTAGATCTGCTACTTTAACTCTGAGGTGTACTTTCCACCATTGGCATCATAACTGCTCATCGGGAGCAACTAGGGAGGGATTCAGTGTGTGTGTGTGTGTGTGTGTGTGTGTGTGTGTGTGTGTGTGTGTGTGCCCACGTGTGTGTGTGTGTGTGCGTGTGTGTGCATGCTTATTCTCCACACACCTGCAATAAAGTTCCAGAGATACAGTCCCTTGTGCCCTTTGATGCTCTGGTAGGGGTAGGGGTTGCGGGCGTTGTAGATGCAGAAGGACAGGCTGACCACAGCGAAACCAATGGCACAGAACAGGAACAGAATCACCAGCGCATGAAGACCACCACAGTTCCCCCCCAACGTCCGCACGAGCTTTGGGAAAACTGGACAGAGCAGACCATTTATATTAGGTGACAACTGACTACTCTGTAGGTCAGTGGTTCTCAAAGTGGATCCCAGGGACTCTGTGGGTTCCTTTAGGGGGGTCTAAATTGACCCTTACATGTCTGTAACTCTGACAGTGTACACTTGCGTGATTTTTTCCCGTAACGTCTATCTGGCAATCCCCACCCTGGCAGCGTGTGATTGGCCTGCAGCAGTACCAAGGCACTACAGTCCCTTTGAGCCGCATTGTCGCTATGTCTACATGTTATCTTTTCGACAACCCAACTCTACCCCTAACCCTAAACCTAACCTCCATGGGGTGTAGCGAGAAAAACTGGCACGACCGGGATACAAACCCAGGCCACATGGATTGGAATCCTAGAGACCAATCCACTAAGCCACAGAGGAAGGTGCTGGGTGTGGCATTCTGTCTGTATTAGTAGGGGAGGAAAAGCCTCGCGAGGCTGCCACTCAAATGACGCCTGGCCAATCACAGCGCGTCTTTTCCGGGACTTGCCAGATTGCCGCTACCTTTAGATATCACGCTGTACACTTGATTTGTACACTACATTGTACACCGTCATAGTTAAGGGGAGACCTTGAAATGTGAAAGTTTGAGAGATAGAACAAGAGAGGCAGGGTTATGTTATGTATCAGAGCTGCCAACATTGGACTGTCAGAATCCAGAGGAGGGGGGGGGGGGGGGGGGGGGGGGGGTAACATGGTAGATGTAATTTCCTGTGTTCTGGTGGTACATTTGGGGAGTTTGACACCAAATCCAGGAGAAATGACAATCCAGGAGTCCAGATAGCCTAGTAAACGACCAACTGAGGCTATAGAGTCCAGCAGGAGATGTGGTCGAAATCAAGGAGACTCCTGCTGGATCCTGGAGGGTTGGCAGTCCTGAGTTCAACAGTGACCTAGACAACTGTTTGTTATTGACTGAGAGAAAAGATTTGTGTGCTGCTGTGATAGGAGAAGGATATCAAATATGGAACCCAACCACCTTAAAGACTATTAACCATTGTATATATCCCTACTCTGCCTGCGTGTACCTTGATACATGAAAAAACTGTTTCACTCCTTTCACTTGTAGGTCTACAAATTTTGTGCTGATTGTAATGTATTATATTGTGTACACTTCTGCTTTGACAATGTAAACGTATGTTTTCTCATGCCAATATAAAGCCATTTGAATTGAATTGAATTGAATTGAAAACAGAAAAGCAGTCAGCAGGCCAGACAGAGACTCGAGATAGATAGATACAGATACAACAGGCAGGCTATCGACTATCGTCTTTCTTACTGTAGATTTTGTTGCGTCGGTTGCCGAGCCCGCAGTTCTTGGTCTTCCCTCCCTGGAACAACCCGTAGTAGATGTGGCCCCTGAACTGGTCCAGCTCCGCGCTGGTCGCGTTGACGATGGCGACGCCCGTCTTGCAGAGGATGCGCCCGGTGACCCAGCGCTCGGTGGAGAGAGCCACGACCAGCAGCACCACGGAGACGATGCACAGCGCCGAGGCCACCGAAAACGTGATCCGCTTCCACAAGCTAGGCATCTCTTACTACAGCCGGCGGCTCCCCGGGCCGTGCAGGCCCATGGTGGCTCCGGGCGGCGGTAACCCGACCCGGACTCCGGCTGTGGAGTAGTAGTAGTAGTAGCAGGAGCGGAGGAGGAGAGCGGAGGTGAGCCGCGGTGCGCACTTTACGCGCATCCTAGAGAGTAGTACAACAAGCGACCCACGCCGTGCATTGTCCGCACCGGTAAACAAAACATGCTGGTAATAAAGAAGCCGCTTTCTGGACCCCCCGGGATGGAGTGTGTTGGCGTGCGACCGACGAACTTGGCAGCAGAAACCTTATCGTATGCTGGTCACACTGTCACACAGATCCCTTACCGAGAGAGAAACCCTATCCGTGCGCTCCTCCTGAGTCACTATGTTCCCTCCTACTCCTCAGTGGTGTAAAGTAACTAAGTACATTTACTTAAGTCGCCTAGCTATTACAATTTGTACTTTACTTGAGTAGGCCTATTTCTAATTTACAATACACAGTAGTCTCCCCACTGCCACTACATCTCGGCTTCAAATATTGTAGCCTTTAGTCCATACACTTATTTTAAAACTTTAGTTACTAATCACCTGGTAGATTTTGATTATAGGCTATTACAAGATCACAATGCCTCATGATGCGAGGCATTGTGAGCTTATAGATGTGCTTTTTTCAAGATTTGTGGGCTATGCATTTGGAAACTTGAAATGGGACATTCTGCGCAATGTAGGCCAATAGGCCTAGGCTACTTTCTGCTGTTGGAACGGTACTTATTTTTTATTTATTTTATTTTTTACATGTTGTACATACTTTTGTACTTTTACTCAAGTACATTTTGAATTCTGGACTTTGACTGAGTATTTCTACATTGCAGTATATTGATACTTTTACTTAAATAAAACATTGAAGTATTTTTACCACCATAGGTCTACTCCTCCTCCTGTCAGTCACCTCCTCCTCCCCTAGTCCTCTTTAATCAACGGGTGTAATGAGCCGCCTGCTTGTGACCTGCCCTTTCAGGCACGGGCACTTTTATGCTTCTCAATAGGTTGCCAAATGGCAGCTTACACAGGAATCAATTATACCCACCACAGTAATGCTCTCATGTTGCGCGGGCCCTCAAAAGGTCATCTCGAGCTGTATTCTGTATAATATAGGCCTATAATTATAACATAAAGTAATAGCCTGCACGCTTCAATGAAATCAAATTATTTCATTGCATATTTTCAATTAAGAAAAATCAAACCCCAGTTTGAAGTGAGCGGTTGAAGTAAGCTAGACATGTGTATGACAGAGAGAGAGAGAGAGAGAGAGAGAGAGAGAGAGAGAGAGAGAGAGAGAGAGTGTGTGTGTGTGTGTGTGTGTGTGTGTGTGTGTGTGTGTGTGTGTGCCTCAACAGTGCCACTTGGTCACCCAGCAGTATTACAGCTCATGCTAAGACAAACAAACTAACATACAGACACAGTCACGCATAGGAGACGGTGTGACCACTGCTCAAAAATATGACCTGTTGTTGTCCTCCTTCTTTTCCTACTAGGCCTATGTCCAACTAGCATGAAGGTTTCAGACAGTATAGAGCTGTTATTACCCCCCCAACATAACAATGAATTGAACTGCACAGCAGCAGCACCAATATGTTGCTGGTCTTTGGTCTCACAATCTAAAGTGCTTCTTATTGTGCGTTACTTTTTGTTGTCTTGATGCTGCTCTGTTGCAGGTAAATTCAGTCTATATTCAGTGCTTCTGGGGAGTTTAGCTACGTATATCATATTGATTGATTGATTGATTGATTGATTGAAGATTGATTGATTGATTGATTGATTGATTGATTGATTGATTGAAGACTTTATTAGAAGTTTGCATAGGAAAAGGTACAGTTTCATGACGGTACAGTTCACTGGTAGGCTACACGGTCTACTAAAAGGAGATCCTATAAAGTCTAAGCTTATTTCCCCTAGCAACCATTTAAGTAGGCCTATCTCATATAACATTGAATGACAGACGAATAGAACACAGTAGGCTACTATGCTGTAGATATAGTCAGTAACAAATAATAATAATACAAATGAAAGAACAAAATACAGTAAGTCAATACAAACGGTAAGTATATACAAAAAAGGCCAGGCAGGGGAGGGTATAGCCGGGGATCCAGTCCCTCAAAATGAGAGAGGACCTGTGATGTTCTGCCGCACTTTTTATTTCTGTTTTATCTATTAGTTTGGTCATTAAGGTCCACAAAATGAGAGGCCTGCTCTGCCGGAAACATCGCGAAAAACAGTTATGGCCATTTGTATATTCACTGTCCCATTGACTCTACTACACAGGAAAGGAAATATATTATAAAAAAGAAAAAATCTGCTTTAAGTAGCATGTGAGGGGTCAAACTGGAGGGTTTTCATGATTCTGAATCCATTGCAAGCATTTGTTTTGCACAAAGAACATTCATTGGACTAGAAAACGGACCAACAAAAGTGTGAAAAGTGATGACTCATCACTTTTCACAGTTATCACAGTGATGAGTCATCACTTTTCACACTTTTGTTGGTTCGTTTTCTAGCCCAAGGAATGTTTTTTTGTGCAAAACAATGCTTGCAATGGATTCAGAATCATGAAAGTCCTCCAGTTTGACCCCTCACATGCTACTTAAAGCAGATTTTTCTTTTTTATATATTTTTTTCTGTTCCTGTGTAGTGGAGTCAATGGGACAGTGAATATACAAATGGCCATAACTTTTCGCGATGTTTCCGGCAGAGCAGGCCTCTCATTCTGTGGACCTTAATGACCAAACTAATAGATAAAACAGAAATAAAAAGTGCGGCAGAACATCACAGGTTCAACCCTATTCCTTGAACTTTTGGGCATGTGGATCCCTGACTAGTATAGGGCTGGGCTGCAGCTATAGGTTTGTTTTTACCAGTTGCGAACGGCTGCTGCCTGTGGGTTTTCAGGGCGATTTTAAAGGATGCTAGTGATCCACACTCCTTTAAGACCTTCGGTAAGGCATTCCACATTTTTGTGGTATAGCAGAGGAACGAGTTATTCACAATTTTTCAACATTTTTAATGATTTTGACAAAATAATAATATTGAACACATATCTACCAAAAATAGGAATGCCAACAATCTCAATAATGTAACTTGAATTGACATTAAAATATTTGTAAATATAATTTTCTTTTAATGATTTTTCTAGTGAGCGAGGTCGCGGCCCGGCCCCACTCTGAAAACCCACTGGTTCTAATGGTTCTAAATAAAGCCACTTCGAACCAAGGTTCTAATGCAGTGGTTCTCAAAGTTGATTCCAGGGACTCAGTGGGTTCCTTAGGCTTTAGACAAGTTTAGAGGGGTCCAAATTGACCCATACAAATTGACAGCATACAAATGGAACCAAATGGACCCTAACGGGTCGATTTGGTTCCATTTGTAGGCCTATGCTGTTATAGAGTTAAGGGAAGACCTTGAAATGTTAAAGTTTGAGAAACACTGTTCTAAAATGTAATAAAATAAAGCATTGTGTAGCGTTAACGGGTCCATTTGGTTCCATTTGTATGCTGTCAGAGTTAAGGGAAGACCTTGACATTTTAAAGTTTTAGAAACACTAATGTAACAAAAGAAAGCATTGTGTAGCGCCCTCTGCTGGCAGCTCCGTGGAACCGCGGGTGTTTGGTGACGTCGGACAGTGACGCAGCCGCTGTCAGTCAGCCCACAGCTGAGAGAGCAGAGGCTGTGGTGGAAGATGGCGGACTCTGTGTCGGCGGGTTTAGCAGGAGAAGAGGAGAAAGACACGGAGAAGGAGGGCAAGGAGAGGGAGAGGAAGGCTGCCAGAGCGGAGAGGAGCAAGGAGAGCGACGGCATGACGACGGAGACGCCGGGCTTCAGCGACCACCAGGGCGGTGGGCACAGAAAGAGCAAGAAACGCAACCTCTCTGGTGAGAGCTAACCCCCTTCAATACACGCTGTTACACCGGAACCCGTGCCCCGTCGTACACGGTGACTCCAGCCGTGTCATGGTTTTATAATGCGCGCATTCCCGAACAAATTAACAGAATTTATAGCGTGTGGACGCCGTTTTATTGTATTGGCCATTGCGTCGTGTTATTCTAATTAATGGCAATAGCAAAACCTGGTTTGAAGACTTTAACGACTTGTGTGAACCTGGGACCTACCTTGGGAAAACATTTTTTTCCATAACGTGTAAATAATCACCATGTTACGTGACCCGACCGTAGCTTTATCAAACAACCTCGCAAAACAAGTCATTGTGAATGAAACGATGTGGAATTATTATAAAATAGCTTTAACTCTGGGCCGGGGTCACAAAATTCGGCCGGTCACCGTGTTCGGTGCAACACGTGTTTTAGCCTCTCTGGTCAGGCGTTTGTTTTGTTTTGTTTTTGTCGGCTCAGCTTCACACACTGCACAGTGTGTGTGGGGGGCAGTAGTGTTATCTGGAACACTCATGCACTATGCATTGCATTTCCTTGCATGCCAGCATGCAGATTGCAGAATGTGCACAACTTTGACGCTGCAGCCAGGAGGATGCACAGTTGTTGCACACGTATACCTGCCATGCTAGCATGGTCTCTGTAACATTACATACAGTGCTTTGCTTTAACTGTAACATTAGCCAGCTAACGGGTGAATGGTTTCCCTTCATGTGGATGTACATGTAAACCGATAGGAAGAAGCCTGCACGGGTTAGATTAGTTTGATTTAGCATGATTGAACTTTTTAGTTCTTGTTGCGAGCGACTTGCCAACTGCAGCTGCTTGCTTGGCATGAGTGAGTGAAATATGTAGCTGCTTGCTTGTAATGGAACAGACTGTATGTACGATCATGTCAAATCACTGATTGAACGTGTGTGTGTGTGTGTGTGTGTGTGTGTGTGTGTGTGTGTGTGTGTGTGTGTGTGTGTGTGTGTGTGTGTGTGTGTGAGTGAGAGAGACAGTTGAGTGTGAGTGAGCGTGCACAAACTGAATGTATTTTGTACGCTATGTTCTCCTGCTCTGCTGGTGTCTGTGCTTGACTGTAACTGGAGTTACACAAGCACGTGCTGTCTGCCCACCACACTTTGCTATCAACTTTTTGGAAGTTTTGACTGTGCTTCCTAGTAGGGATGTAAAAAGTCCCATGCAACTTTGGGCAATCTTGAAGTAAACTTAAAAGCCCAGTTCACCTCTGGGACAACCAGATCTTATTTTATTGTTGTTTGGGACAAGATCAACACAATCCTGAGTTATTTTTTGTTTTTGAGATATTTTAGTATCTCATCATGAATGATGATGCATTTTGCATCATATAATGCAGCATGATGCATCTTCTGGAGTATTTTTGTATTATCCAACCCAGTTGTGGACACATTTCGTTTGTTTTCCTAGACCTATTTTTTTTCTTCTTTTTAACGTGTGTCTGTGTGTACATAATAGAAATCATTGTCCGCATCTCCTGGGGTTATTTCAGGCTAAAGGCACAAACACTATCTGCGTCTTTATTTGTTTTATTTAACCTGTTTTCTACCTCTCCCTCTGCTCTTACTCTCCCTCTGTCCTCTTCTCTTTCACGGAATACCAAAACAAAGTTTCACACACTGGCTGCTTCACACAAATACAACTGAATGTGATTCTAAAGCTGATTCTGACATACATTAAGAGGACAGACAGCAGCAGAGGTCCGTTATGCTGTGTCACATGGAGTCAGGGGAGTGATGCCTCGGAAAAGATCCCATTCCCAGATGAAGTGCACTGCACTGCACACTGTGCCGAGTGCCGACGGGTCAGAGTCGGCTCTCTGATCGCATTAACATTAAGACCTGGAACTCTAATATTTGCTTCTGGGGGGTCCCTGATGGGTTACATGTCTCTATTCCGACATGTCTCCTTTCCGACACTAAGCCTATCCATAACCCTAAACCTAACCTCTATGGAAGTGTTGCCACTCCGACAATAAGAAGTCAAAACCCTAAACCTAACCTCTATGGAAGTGTTGCCACTCCGACAATAAGAAGTCAATGTCGGAGTGGCGACATGTCGGAATGGAGAGCGGCCCCCGTCCCGGATACATACTATTTCTAGATGAGGGTAAGCGGCCAAATACATATAATTCTAGGGGTCCTTGACATGAAAAAGGTTTGAGAACGCTGACATAGAAACATGCGTTTTTCAAAAAAAACCATAGAAGGATTTAAAAGACATTTTATAGAATCGGGTCAAAAATATTCAAAGACTTGCACAAAATATATCTGTTATTTTTTTAATAGTTAAAGCATAAAATAATGGTTAAAGTAATAATGCCCAAGCATATTTGTCTCTTGCGGGTGGAAACCTCATATTACTTTTCAAGATTCCAATTCAAAAGTAGCAGATCTACAAGCTCGAAACGCGTTGCAAGCTTGCTGATCTGCTACTTTTGACACTGCAGCATGATCAAGTCGGGTATTCATTTACAAAAAAAAACACAAAAAGTTTGAATATGGAGAAAGGAGCCCAACAGCGACGGTATACATCCAGCCCATATAGACAACAGCTGGACGTTTAGAAAATGCCCCTGCTGAAAGACCCGCAACATCAGGTTTTATTCCTCTGGTACTCCTATGCCACGCTCAGTTTCCTCTGTGAAAACTAGTACGCTCTGATTGAACCTGAACCTGACAAACTGCATTTGACAGCCAGCCCCGATTAATTAGTTGAACCGAGCCCCACTGCCACTTCTGAAAGGTCTGATTCCTGCCAAAGATATTTTCACACCTAGATGATGATGATCACACAAGACCTCCAACGTTACCTGCCAGCGGTTGGCCTAATGTATTTAATGATCAAGGGTTTATTCTTGAATCTTCGCAGGATTTAGTGAGTCAGGGTTAATGTTACGTTTGCAGCCTAGGGTTAGGTTATTAGAGGATCATTCGTGAGATTTTCAACATCCTATTTTATAAACGTATTTATGGTCCATGTACGATGTATTTTCTTAATGTTGGGTTGTCACTAGTGTCAACATGTGTGATGATGAAGGCTTGTAACAAGCCTTGCTTGTTCTCACTGTCATTATCCCACACACTCAGACAGGCATACTATACATGTTGTCTCTTTGTCACTCTCTTTTTCTCACCCTGACTGACACCTTGACTGACAAGTAAAAAAAAAAAAAGTTAAGTCTTTAATAAAGACACTGGTTTAAGAAAACACCTGTCTGTAGTACTACTGTCACTGTACCTTTGCATAATCATATTGGGGCAAAATCTTTGCACAATCCACACAGAAAAAGACCTGTTTTTATTATGCATACCGTACATATATCGGTTTCACATCGGTTATCAGTGACTGTCCCCTCTCTCGAATCGGTTGTTCAGAACGCCCGCCCAGAAACACACTCGCCCTGGGTCAATGCCTAAACCTAACCTTATTCATAAGCTTAACATCAGTAAAACTATTCCTAACCTTATACTTATTCCTAACCTTATCCTCAGTAAAACAAATACAAGAATACAAGAACCGCTCGGGACAAAACCATGGGAGCGAGTGTGTTTTGGGGTGAGCCTTCCGGTTACTGCTGTTCCCATCAGGAAATGTGTATTTCTTTCTTTAACAGTTTTTTATTGTTTCGACACAAACAAGCAACAAGACATGTAACATGACCAATAAAAATGTATACACATATTTGAAAAATGGGTCCTGTTTAACGGTATATTTTTTTTAACGATCAGAATAGTAATAATGATAATAGTAATAATAAAATACATCTAAAAAGTAGTTAAGAGATGTATAGGAAATGTGTGTTTTTATGGTCCACACACCTGTCTCTGGTGAGGTTCATCAGTATTGCGGAATTCACACCAGCAGTGGCAACGATTTGTTCTGCTGCGTTTTTCCTCTAAATGGCTGTGTAGAAAATGTCTGAGATAGACACCCAATTCACCCTCCTGCGTTCGTATGTACGTACCTGTGTTCCACAGCCATTTCAGACCACATCGTGGTTCTGGTTGGCAAATGACAGTGGAAAAGTCACATTGTGGGCTCGTAGATCTGCTATCTTGTTCCGTAAACCAAATATAAATCAGGCATAAGGAGTCAGTCCGGAGCTGTTGATCATCGCAGTCGCAGTGTGCTTCATCAGTGCTTCATCAGAGTTGTCACGATTGTGACATTTTACATGTACGGTTAATTCACACAAATAATTGCGAGCTGATTAGTGATTGAATTGTTTCATGTTGTTGAACATAAAAACTTTAATTTCTGTTTGGCTTTTAGGCTACATAAAAGTTGCACAGGGCAGATATTGACATAACACATGTGCAAATCATCTATTTCCACTATTATGGAATGTTTTTGAAAATATATCGTTGTTGTGGGGTGGAAACCTTGTATGTACTCCAAAACCGTTTGTTTTGTATTTATAATTTAAAACATTTTTTTTCTTCAAAACAGCCGATCTACATCATTTTGTGCTTGTAGATCAGCTGTTCTCACTACTTTTGTGCGAAGGCCTTGTATGGTGAAGCAGGGCTTTACTTTGGAGATACAAGGTTTCTGCCAGACAGTGAAGATATAAAGATTTTTAATGTGGAAGTTATTATGACGATAGATAATTGCGATTTTAGACGATTCAGTAATAATTGTGACAGGCCTAGTGCTGAGCTGTGTGTGTTTCTGGTCCACAGACTTGTCTCTGGTCAGGTTCATCAGTGCAGAGCTCACCAGGGGATACTTCCTGGAACACAACGAGGCCAAGTACACTGAGCGCAGAGAGAGAGTCTACACCTGCCTCCGCATCCCCAAGGAGCTGGAGAAGGTAAGGAACACACACACACACACACACACATACACACACACACACACACACACACACACACACACACACACACACTAGGGATTGGTCGATAAGTTATATTATCGTTTAATTACACGTTAATTGTATTGTGGAGATTTAATTTATCGTGACATCGTCCTCCGTCATGCCCTGGGATCAATTCATCTTTTATTTGCTGAGCTGCATATCCGTTACCATTTAAACCCTCTATTGGTAAATCGTACTCATAATATACGTACTTGATAAAGTCTTTTTTTTTTTCACTCTCTACCAAACCTCTTTGCCAAAAGATAGCCGATCTACAAGCCCACAACGTGTCGTGACGCATTGTGAGCTTGTAGATCTGCTATTTTTTTGGCAAATGTTCCGCCCCAGGATAATGGATGTTGGAGATATTTTGATTATCGCGATAATATCGTAAATCGTGTTTTCTTTGGTCACAATAATCGTGATATGAAATGTTCATATCGTCTCGTCCCTAAAACACACACACACACACACACACACACACACACACACACACACGCTTATACATATAGACGTTACTAAGATACATACATATTATGCACACACATACACACGCAGTCACGCACAAATGTACTATTTGAGAATATGCTTTGTCAGAAACGTATAACTATGCCAGGTTATGTAATATGAATCATTTTCAGTTAACGATGCATTTACATAACGTTAGTAATATTCAAGTTCTGACGTGCAGACTGTCGTTACCGCTTGAACATGCTGTTCTGTCTGTGTGTGTGTGTGTGTGTGTGTGTGTGTGTGTGTGTGTGTGTGTGTGTGTGTGTGTGTGTGTGTGTGTGTGTGTGTGTGTGTGCAGTTGATGACGTTTGGCTTCTTCCTGTGTCTGGATGCCTTTCTGTATGTGTTCACTCTGCTGCCCCTCAGGGTGCTACTGGCTCTGCTACGCCTCCTCACCCTGCCCTGCTGCGGCCTCAGGTAGCACGCACACACGCACACACGCACACACACACACACACACACACACACACACACACACACACACACACACACAAGCATCTGACTAGTTTTTATTGCCAGGTATGTTTGCACATCCGAGGACATCCAAGGGAACTTGATGAGGTCCGTGGTGCCGTGCATTAATTACACTGAAAGCAACAGCACAGAAACAGTTTCAAACTCTTCACAGCTATATAATGTACTGTAAATATGTAGGTTTGTGTTTATGTCGCTGGAAAGAGCTTGTAAATGTTTCTATTCATACGTATACTAGGGATGGGAAGATAATTGTCATTATCGTTTATCCTGATAAAAAACACCCACAATAATCGTAACGTGGAGATTTAGATGTATCGTGAAATTATCCTCTGTCATGCACTGGGATATATTCACCTTTTATTTGCCGAGCTGCATATCCGGTACCACTTAAACCAGACCTGGGCATAATGCGGCCCGGGGGCCACATGCGGCCCTTTGGCTGACTCTGACCGGCCCCTGACAGGTTACTTAGAAATGACCATTATGTGCTAATTTTACCTTTGTTTCAACACTCAACAGTATATGAAACTCAAAATGCGTTTGGTTTTGGGGTCGGTGTGATTGAAAATGATCACCAGTGTAATGCGTCACAAATGTTTCACATTTTGTTTAGGCCTAAACTTCTTTTGAAATGTTTGATTGATTATTATTATTATTATTATTATTTTATTGTAAGGCAACCTCACATCCTCTCAGCCTAATCATAACATAAGTGTACTCTTACCCGCTTGTCAAAAAAATGCTATTTACTGCTTTGTATATAGAAATACATTTAATGAGTTCATCCATTATCCACATATTTTACTTGATCTACAAGTTTATCTACAAGTTTATCTACAAGCTCACAACTGTGAGTTTGTAGAATGAGAACGAGAATGAGAACGAGCCAAGGCATTATCAATGCTGTGACGTAACGGGACGTCACGGAAGAGGCGTGGTCCCGAAGTAGAGGGTGTAGACGGAGAAACTGATTATAACTTCAAATGTGCCTATGTCTTTTATTTATTTATTTTACATTTATTTGGGCATCCTTAGGGGGTCTTTGAGAGATATGCGTCATTATTTAGATAAGGAAAGGACCCTGCTACCCCTCCTTTAATTTAGTTTTTAAATATTTAAAACCAGCTAAACTTAAGAGTTTTTAGATATTACACATACAGTTGCATGTAGAAACAGCCTGTGTAATACCACCATGCGCCTCCAGAGGGAAGCAGAGCTCAGAGTCAGACAGATTAGCTGTAATTAGAATGGATTAACTCCCCTCTAACAAGCAGGAATAACCTATAATCTGCTCTCTCTTTGCCCACGTGTGTGTGTGTCTGTCTTTCTGTCCAGTGGCTCGCGGCTGCTGCAGCCGGCCCAGGTGTGTGACGTGTTGAAAGGGTTAATCATGATCCTGTGCTACTCCATGATGGGATATGTAGACTACTCCATGATGTACCACCTGATCAGAGGACAGTCTGTCATCAAACTGTACATCATATACAACATGCTGGAGGTACACACACACACACACACACACACACACACACACACACACACACACTAGGGCATTAACCACAAAAGTCGACAAGTCGACTCAGTCAACTTCATTACACAAGTCGACTCCCACCAGAGAAAGTCGAATTTGAAAAAAACCCAACAACAACAACTTTCTATTGTGAAAATAGCAGATCTACATGCTCCGCGAGGCGTTGTGAGCATGTAGATCGGCTATTTTCGCAATTTCTGCTTCTAATATTTGACAATTTGGCCAATGTTTAATTTGTCGTTTTAGAGATATTAAAAAGTCCTTCAATTGTCACTTTAGAAATGTGAAGATACCCTCTACATGCTTAAACTTTATGTTGGTTTGTTTACAGTTGAGTGAGAAAACAATGTTTCACATCATCTGGGGACCCCCCAAAATAAGTGGGGGGTCGTGTGTGATGTGATGACGTCATCAAACGATAAAGTCGACTTCAACTTTTGACTGAGTTGAGTCGACTTGCAAAAATCTCAAGTCATTAATGCCCCAACACACACACACACACACACACACACACACACACACACACACACACACACACGCCCTCACGAAGATAAGTGACAGTCAAATATCATCTGCAGGTTGTTTCTCGTAACCCAGGAGGGTCTTCAACGGACCCCTTAGCTGAGAGAGAGATGAAGCAGGGACCCCCTCTACATATTGTATAAATGTGTGATGCAGATTCTCATCGATTTCATGAATAGATTCATAGACTTGTTTGACAGCACTGTCATCAGTCTATGTTGGATTCGTGTTAATGTGTATTTTCAGACATTTAATCGATATTTTCTAAACTTGAACTATCACTCGGTGCTTGGTCTGCTCTTTTTTTTTACCTCTACACCAAACCTATTTACCAAAAATAGACGATCTACAAGCTCGTAGCTTGTAGATCGGCTATTTTTGGCTAAAGTTCTCCTCGGAATAAGGATGCGAGGGTTCAAGTTGTTCATTTAAAATAATTATCCTATTACACAAGGATTTGGCGGCCCCCTTTGTAGTACCTCTTAAGGATCCCCTTGGGGTCCCGGACCCCTTGTTGAAGACCCCTGTCGTAACCTATTAGGGCTGCAAATTCTTTCTTAGTGAGTATTCTATTGATTGCTTTTTCATTTTAATGAATGCTCTTTGGATTTGTTATGATTATGTTTTAAATACGATATGGTCAATTGATCAATGGATCACAATTCGAATGGATTTCTTATAAAAATCGATTCGTCTGATTAACCTATTTTAGGGTATAAGAGATATTTGTCATTCAACAGTGTGAGGAAAACCTTGAGATAATAGGCATTTTGGTTAGAACTGACTGAAAATAACTTTGTACTTCAAGTTTAAAATGATACTAAATATTGTTTTAAGTGTCCAAATAAATTCCAAATATTAAACCCCTGGACTGCCGTCACGGCACCCCAGGGTGCCCTGTCACCCACTTTGAAAACCTCTGATGTAAACACCCAACCAACTGGTGTACTTATTCTTATCACATGGCAATGAGTGATTCCTTACTCACTCACTTTCCTTTCCCCCTTCCTCTCCTCCCTCGCTTCCTTCTTTCCTTGCACACTTCCTGTCCTCCTCTTCTGTCTCTCCTTCTGTCTTTGTCTTCTGGGTTGTCCTCCTCCTGGCCTCCTGTCCACTAGGTGGCGGACCGTCTCTTCTCGTCGTTTGGTCAGGACATCCTGGACGCTCTGTACTGGACGGCCACCGAGCCCAAAGGGAAGAAGAGAGATCACATAGGAGTCATCCCTCACTTCCTCATGGCTGTTCTCTACGTCTGTATCCATACGCTCTGTGTCTGTGCGTGCGTGTGTTTGAATGACGTATCTACAAGCAGAAAATAGTATTTTCAGTTTGTGACACCAGTGCAAAACTAGGTATAAATCAGGCTTATGGTAGATTACCAACTAAAAGACTCAAATATGAAAGTCGTATTGTTAGGAAATGATGGCTAAAAACAAGAGGTGGCCTAGTATAGATCTCTGGGGGACTCCGGGCCAACTAAGTATACTGTATCTGTTTAGGGTTTTAATGAGCACTCTGTAAATGTACTCTGCTCTGTACTGCATGTGCACACCATGAGCCTTTGTTTTCCTGAGCGTATCCTCTCAGTTCTTCATGCCATTCTCATCATGGTCCAGGCTACCACCCTCAATGTAGCCTTCAACTCCCACAACAAGTCACTGCTCACCATCATGATGTCTAACAACGTGAGTCACACACACACACACACACACACACACACACACACACACACACACACACACACACACTTAACCCATTTAGGCCTAGAATTACTGAATGCTTTAACCAGTGAAAGATAGCAGATATACGAGCTTGTAGATCTGCTATTTTTGAAAAAGTCGTGAAAATGTGTGCAAATCTTTGAATACATGTATTTTCAGAGCGAATGTTTGTCACTCAAATTTTGCTTCTGGGGGGTCCCTGGAACTAGATATTTTGAAATGGGGGTCAGTGGCCAAATACATATCATTTTGGGGGTCCTTCACATGAAAAGGTATGAGAACCACTGACATAGTAGTCTCTCAAGAACAGACTTAACTGAGCTCCAGTTAGTGAAAAGGACCTTTTCTTTGACGATGGCTGGCCAGATTGCTGACATAGAAACATAGGTTTTTTTCTTCCAAAAATCTTAGGATTCAAAAGACACTTATAGAATCGGGTCAAAATTCTAATTTTCACGATTTTTCAAAAATAGCAGATCTACAAGCTTGCAGCGCGGCACTCGGTGCCGCGCTGTGAGCTTGTATATCTGCTATTTTTCAATAGTTAAAGCATAAAATATTGCGTCATAATGTGTTCAGGCCTAAATGGGTTTAAACACCATATGAACTCGCTACACATGCATAGGATCAGTTACAACGCTGTCTTTTTTTTAAAGATTTGTTTTGGGGCTTTTATGCCTTTATTGATAGGACCCTAGACTGACAGGAAATGGGGAGAGAGAGGGGCAGCGACACGCATGCCGGGAACGGGACTCAAACCCGTGACACGCTGCCAGGCATCAGAGCCTATGTGGTATGCGCCTGGACCGCTAGGTCTGCGGGCGCCCCCACAACACTGTTAGATTGTATAGGAGAGACATAAAGCTGCAGCGTGATTTTGGGCGGATTGTGGACGTTGTCTCCCCTTCTGATATATGCATATATCTAGGGCTGTCACACATTATTACATAATCGTCTAATCGTGATTATTTGACATAATCGTGATTATTTTTCATAATCGTCATAATCTTTTCCATGTTGAAAAATGTTCATATATTTTTAAGAAAGTCAAAAATAGTGGAAATAGCCGATCTACAAGCTCACAACGCGTCGCGATGTGAGCTTCAATGTTCTTTTTTAAGTATAAAGTTGTCAAATATGTCAGTAATTTCATTGTATATTTAAGGTTATGTGTCATATCTGCCATGTGCATCTTCAAGTCCTAAAAGCCAAACAGAAATGTAATCGTCAACGACAAAAACACAATTAAATCGTTAATCGCAATTATTTGAGAGAAAATTAATCGTCATGTAAAATGTCATAATCGTGGTAGCCCTATGTATCTACATTTACAGTAGATTGGTGAAAATAAAGTTTTATTCATTAAAATAAGTCCTGGATTATACCTTTTAAGTAGCCTAGTAAACTGACTCCTCCCATGAAGGCAGGAAGAGACTGGTTTACGAGGCTACCTTTTAACTCATTCTGAGCCCCAGACATTAACTCACTGAACGCCATAAACGTCTTATACGTCTTTGGACCTCGGTGCCATAAACGTCTTTTACGTCTTTTTAATTAATCAAAAGTTTTATCATTTTTTCATAATTGTAATTTCAAAAAAATCGCTCTAGAAGTTGGCCATATGCCTCCATACAGGGCCCATCACAGCACACACATATGATGATGATCAAGACATCTTACACATGTTCTATTGAAGCCCAAATCTAATGATAGGATATATATATATAAATATACATGTTTTCCTTTGTAAGAGGGGTAGTGTGGCTTTCGATAGAAGCATAGATTTATATATGTAATTTAAGTACAAAATATGATTTTGGCCCCCATAAAAAGGCAAAATTAAGCAAAATGGCTGGCACCAGTTTTGTAGATTTTGAATAAAGGGTGGCATTCACTGAGTTAACGGATTATAATGTCCAAAGTGCCTCCTTCAGGTCCCATTCACTTGCGTTGTCTTATTTTGAAGGCCAGAAGTCCACACGCGAATCACTTCCGGTCTGACGTCATCGGATCGTGCGCTGGAACCGTTCCGTGTCCACGTGGAGTTGTGTAATGGCCGACCGGGAGCTTTTATAACTGTGTAACATAAGCGAGCATCTGCCTCCATCCTAGCTTCTAAAGTGTAGTTTTGAGATAATGGACATTAAAGATGAGATCCCCCGTCCACCTCAATGTTATGGATGGGACTATTTTGTGCTCGTGGAGCCGTGATGATGCGAAATCAGCGACGGATTTCGTCTCCGGACCGCCGGCCATTCTTCTCGGTAATGTACTCGCCGTTACAGTAATAGATTACTTTTCGCGAGATATCCCGTGAATGGCACTACAGTAATAGATTACATTTCGCGAGACATCTCGCGAATGGCACTAGATGAGTTAAGAAGCCATCGGTCCTCATACCATTCGACTCCTTCTTGTGACTGGAGTATTTAGACCATGATGGTGTTTATACTGATGTGAAAGCCATCATTGATGTTTTTCCTTCCTCTTTGCAGTTTGTGGAGATCAAAGGGAGTGTGTTTAAGAAGTTTGAGAAGAACAACCTGTTCCAGATGTCCAACAGTGGTGAGCAGTGCAAACAAAGTCATGTTTTATTTTTATTTTTTTAATTTTTTTTAACAAAATTAACATTTTAACCCATTCAGAACAGGTACACATATTGTGTATCATTATTTTATGCTTTAACTAATGAAAAATAGCAGATATACAAGCTCACAGCGCCGCGCTGCGAGCTTGTAGATCTTCTATTTTTGAAAAATCGTGAAAATCTGAATTTTTACCCGATTCTATAAGTGTCTTTTGAATCCTTCCAAGATTTTTTGAAAAGCCTATGTTTCTATGTCAGCAATCTGGCCAGCCATCGTCAAAGAAAAGGTCCTTTTCACTCAACTGGAGCTCAGTTAGTCTGTTCTTGAGAGACTACTATGTCAGTGGTTCTCAAACCTTTTCATGTGAAGGACCCCCAAAATGATATGTATTTGGCCACGGACCTGCATCTCAAAATATTTAGTTCCAGGGACCAGGACCACCCAGAGGCAAAATTTGATTTACAAACGTTCACTTTGAAAATTCATATATTCAAAGATTTGCACACATTTTCACAACTTTTTCAAAAATAGATAGATAGATAGATACCTTTATTATCCCAAGGGGGAAATTCAGTAATAGCAGATCTACAAGCTCGCAGCGCGGCACTCGGTGCCACGCTGTGAGCTTGTATATCTGCTATTTTTCACTGGTTAAAGCATTCAATAATTCTAGGCCTAAATGGGTTAAAATAGATGATCTACTGTACAAGCACACAACACATCGCAGTGTGACACGTTGTGAACTTGTATATCTGTTATTGGCAGTTGTTATTCTAAACATTGTATCGGTATTGGCCCAGCATTTCCAATAGATCTGCATTTGATCTCGGAGAATGGGTTGAAGGTAGATTGAGTTGAGTTCAGTACTGTGTGTGTGTGTGTGTGTGTGTGTGTGTGTGTGTGTGTGTGTGTGTGTGTGTGTGTGTGTGTGTGTGTGTGTGTGTGTGTGTGTGTGTGTGTGTGTGTGTGTGTGTGTGTGTGTGTGTGTGTGTGTGTGTGTCCAGAAGTAGGTTAATCCTGGATTGATGTGTTATGTTTTGTGCAGACATAAAGGAGAGGTTCACCAACTACATCCTCCTGCTCATCGTGTGCCTCAGGAACATGGAGCAGTTCTCCTGGAACCCAGGTAACCCCCATCACACCCAGGTCCATTGTGACAGAGGTGGGTGAAAAAAAATAATAAGATTCGCAAATGTTTTCTTTTTTTTTTCGGGGCGGAACTATATCTTCGCCTGCAGCGCCGTGACGGACCGTTTACTAGGGGTGTGTATCCATCCCTTACAAGGCGATTCGATACGTATCCGATACATGGGCTGCGATTCGATTCAAAGACGATACATCTTACATACAGAACGATTCGATACGATTCGATTCGGTGCAATTTCGATACGATTTCGATTTTGTGGAATTTTATGCGATTCGATACGATTCGATGCGTTTCGCTGTGATCTGATACATACGTTTAATGAAACATTCATTTTCCATTCAATTAAAAAGCTATAATCTATAAAGTAGCATTGCTGACCTTCAAATAATGGATATCTCATAAAAGACCAAGGAATAACAGAAAATTGTAAAGAAAGATGGATGACAAATCATTTTAGTATCATGTCATTGTTGTGTTCATTCTAAATAGACACAGACATGTAGAATTGTAGATACAAAAAAGAATTGATGTAAACTACAAAGCCTACTGACATGGTTTGAAAATCTGTCTCACACACCCATTTCTAAGAGCTTCACTTTAGCAGTTACAGTTAGTCAGGTGGAGAAATATAAAACAAACACACAAAAGGCCTGGCCCTTCAGGCTTCAGTAGTGCAATAATTGTACTTTGCAAAGCTGCTATAATAACACTGAAAAACTAAAATACATCCTCACCAATGCCACAGATCAGATCAATCCTCACCAATACCACAGATCAGATCAGATCAGATCACCAAATAAAACTAGTAAAAGAGCCTGCTGTTATTCAGTCAATAAGATCATTTCAAAGAGATCCACTTTACAACAGTAACAACAGCAGTATAAATTTATAAGTGCAACATTTGAAGTCTGGCACACATCATGTCTTCTTGTTATCTTATGGCTCTACTGCAGTAGTTCTAAAAAAAATAAATAAAACAATGTCAAAGACCCCCAGTTTGACATGCACATGCTGCATGTTTGGTGCATGTGACATGCACCAAATGGGTCCATTTGGTTCCATTTGTACACTCCCCTGAGTTACACATACCCAAGGGTCCATTTGGTTCCTTCCTATCATTTCGCCGAGGACCCCCTAGAACTCCCTCAAGGACCCCTGGGGGTCCCCGGACCCCACTTTGAAAACCAATACTCTATAGTAGTGTAGCCCTTTGCAATAAAAACTGATGCTGTGATTATTACCTTTGCTGTCGACAAGTGCGGGGATAACCTCGCGTCACCAGAGTGCGGGGACTTCTGATGGTTCTACTGGGGAAAGTGTTATGTGTAAAATCCAATCCATTACTGTCGCATTCTTAATCCAAACGTTGCGTTTCTGCACTGGAATAATACATTGAGTTATGGAACTACCACGTTGGTTTGTTTACAAGTCGCTGTTGTCGCGCAGTTGCGAGCGTCAGCAGTGTGCCGCGCCGGAAGTAGCAGATATCCAAGTTTACAACTCATCCACATGCAACACGATGTGGGCTTGTAGATCTGCGGCTTTTCCCGCAGGACAGGAGACGGGTATGACTGCAGTACGCAGAAACCCAGCTCTATTGGAGGACAGAGCAGGCAGCTTTTTCCTTTTTTTTCTTCTTTCCATTACACTCAATGCACTGACTGTGTTAGCAGCGCTAACTTTTGAACTAATGATTTGTAACATTAAACGCTGAGTAAGTGAGTTCAGAGTTTCACAGCAGGTTAATTATTTAATGCTAAAATCCGATTAATCCGATTAATAACTTTAGGACCGATACATCGACCGATACGGCCGCGATTTGGACCGATCCAGGTAAACGCGCATCGATGCAGCCATATCGCTAGTGTTGAAACCGATAATCGATTCATATCGATTTTTTCCGGCACCCTTACCGTTTACGGCGTAACACACTGGTCTGGCAAGCAGCTACGCACTGAATCAAAACAAACACATGAGGCAGAGGCGACAGAAAAGATGACAGAAAGATGAATTCGGCCTGCTCCACCGGTTTATAAAGCTAGCGTTTGGCAGTATTTTGGCTTTTATGAGGTGGAGGGCAAAAGGGAACTCGATAAAAGTCACACCGTGTGCAAGTTATGTGGTACTACTAACAAATTTCACAGGAACACTATTAACATAAGGACCCACATTTCATGCTGGCACCCGGAGTTAGAGGAAAAGATTAACAAGGGTTCATGTTCCAGTGCTCATCACAGCACTTTATTTATTGGTCACACAGTGAGGGGAAAATAAATCATGTATTAGAATCGTGATGAATTGTGATAATCGATAATCGCAATTTAATCGAATCGTAGCCCTCTGAATCAGAATCGAATCGAATCGCCACGTACCTGAATCGTTCCCTAGTTGTCAGTGGTATCAGTAGTGTAGTGCATGGATGTGTGAAAGTGTAGTGTATGCAAGTGCAAAGCCAAAAGCAACCAAAAAGCTGTTGCCTGGTAGGGGAGAGAGAGAATGGCCTTGGCCCGCCTGCTTTTATACTCGTGGGACCAGGTGTGTCTCATCCGCAAGACACACCGCAGCAGACGGGCACAGGAACAGAAAGAACAAGACTACGATCAACACAAACTACAGAAGACCACAACTTGAGTGGTAATCACACTGCACTGCACTTAAATACTGTAGCATACCACAGTCGTTCTCAACCAGTTGGCTGGGGCCCATGAGGGTATTGCCCCGAAATAAACACAAGCAACTTTATACTTTTAAAGTATATTATTACTCTAAAACACAATACAATCGATTGATTGATAATTAACTCATTTACTGACAGAATTGTTTTCCATCGCTCCGATCCGCTCGCGACCATCCGTTTGAAAGATACAGGCTCTCGTGTCAAAGTCGCTTTCTACAATGTTATGTGGCTTTTTCCTTTTTTTCCCTAACAAAGGGAAAGCTGTTCTTGTTCTGGTTACATCAGTGACATGTCAAGTGACCTTCCTGGTACCCCGGAAATAATTTATGACCCATAGGCTAGCGAACAGTGCCATCCAGCATAAAAAAAGGAACTCGTCAAACGCGCCACCCGTGGCAGAAAATGAGTTAAAATAAGTGTGTGTGCGTGTGCGTGTGTGCGTGCGTGCGTGCGCGTGCTAGCACACTAAGTGCCGTGGTGTAATAAAGTGACCAGACCAGCCACACAATGCAGTTTTTACTGATGTCACCAATGATTGCTCTGATCCCAGACCACCTGTGGGTGCTGTTCCCCGACGTCGTCATGGTGATAGCCTCGGAGGTCGCCGTGGACGTCGTCAAGCACGCCTTCATCACCAAGTTCAACGACATCAACGCTGACGTAAGTCATGCACTCCAACGCCCCACCCCCCCCCAGATTGATAGTGTCTCTGTCGGGGTGGAAACCTCATGTGTCCAAAACTGTACATTTTCAGGATTCAAATGCAAAGGCATCAAAGGTAGCCGATCCACAAGCTCGAATCGCGGTGCGTTTCGAGCTTGTGGATGTTGCTACTTTTGTGTGATGCTGTAGTATGATAAGTTGGGCATTTTTATGGAAAAATACAAACAAACGTTAGAATATGGAGATACTGTAGGAGGTTTCTGCCCGACAGCGATGATAAGCATGAGTCCCACAGACCCCCCATTTGAAGTTAATCTTTATTTATTTTTGATTTGGGATATAACACTGTAAAGTTCTCAGTGTGAACTAGTGGTGGGACGATATGCAAATTTCATATCACGGTTATTGTGACAAAAGAAATGGCGATTTACGATATTATCGCGATAATCAAAATCCATTATCCTGGGGCGGAACATAAGCCATGTGAGCTTGCCTTGTAGATCTGCTATTTTTTTGACAAATGACATTTGATAGAGAGTGAAAAAAAAGGCTGTATCAAGTATGTATGTTATAAAGTACCTTTTACCAATGAAGGATTTAAGTGGTGCCTGATATGCAGCTCGGCAAATAAAAGGTGAATTGATCCCAATTGATCACGATAAATTAAATCTCCACGATACGATTATCGTGAGTGTTTTTTTATCACTGTAAACGATAATATCGCGTATCGTCCCATGTAAACTCAGAGTGTTGCATTTTTACACTTCCGGGGTTAACCCATTTAGGCCTAGGATTATTGAATGCTTTAACCAGTGAAAAATAGCAGATATACAAGCTCACAGCGCGGCACCGAGTGCCGCGCTGCGAGCTTGTAGATCTGCTATTTTTGAAAAAGTCGTGAAAATGTGTGCAAATCTTTGAATATATGTATTTTTCAAAGCGAACGTTTGTAACTCAAATTTTGCTTCTGGGTGGTCCCTGGAACTAAATATTTAGAGATGGGGGTCCGTGGCCAAATAAATATCAGTTTGGGGGTCCTTCACATGAAAGTGTGAGAACCACTGACATAGTCTCTCAAGAACAGACTAACTGAGCTCCAGTTAAGTGAAAAGGACCTTTTCTTTGACGATGGCTGGCCAGATTGCTGACCTAGAAAGATGACTTAGAAGGATTCAAAAGACACTTATAGAATCGGGTCAAAATTCAAATTTTCACGATTTTTTCAAAAATAGCAGATGTACAAGCTCGCAGCGCGGCACTCGGTGCCGCGCTGTGAGCTTGTATATCTGCTATTTTTCAATAGTTAAAGCATAAAATATTGCGTCATAATGTGTTCAGGCCTAAATGGGTTAAAGTATATAAGGGTCCATTTGGATTGCTAGTGGTCCCCGGACAGTGGTCGAAGTACTGTGCGTGCGTGCGTGCGTGCGTGCGTGCATGCGTGCGTGCGTGCGTGCGTGCGTGCATGCGTGCGTGCGTGCATGCGTGCGTGCGTGCGTGCGTGCGTGCGTGCGTGCATTTTCTGTGTTCGTGCGCCAGGGCTTCTCCCGACACAAAGCGAGGCAGAGGTGGTACTTTAATCATGATCACCTGCATGCGCGTGCCGTGCACACCACCTTCATCTGGATAAAACACCACTGTGTCCACATACTTAATTTAATGGAATCACATGGAGGGGCCCTGCTTAGTTCCAGTGTATTTGATCATACAATTATATAATAATTTTTCAGGACACGTGTTCGTTTGTTTTTCTGGCGTTTCTGCCTTTGTTGATAGTTACAGTGGAGATTAGTCAGGACGGAAATATTGTACTTTTACTCCACTACATTTATTTGAACACTTTAGTTACTTCAAGTTGTTACTTTGTATTGTGATTATTATTACAAAAAGCTCACACTATGTAGGGAGAGGTGCGGCATAGCTCAGGGGTAGAGAAACCGACATTAGAGCACGAAGGGTTCCCGAAGGGTTCCCAGTTCGAATCCGGGCTCCCCCTGAGTTAATGTTGAAGAGTCCTTGAGCAAGACCCCTAGTTGCTCCCAGTGAGCAGGTTGGTGCCTTGCATGGTTTCCTGAATGTGTGTGTGAATGGGTGAAGGTAATGCACAATCTATGTAAAGCGCCTTGGATAAAAGCGCTATATACTGTAAATGCACCATTTACCATTTACCCTTTATGTTGTGGTAGATCGGCTATTTTCAAAACATTTCTTTACATGTGAAAACTTGAAATGGGACATTCTGCATAATGGGCACTTTCTACTTTTGGTACTTTAAGTACATTTTGATACCAATACTTTTGTACTTTTACTCAAGTAAATGTAGAATTCCAAATGTCCTACTAAATATTTTTATAATGCAGTATTGATACTTTTACTTAACAAATTTGTTGTCAAGCAATAAAATCTTCAATGTCTTCCATTGCCAGAATCTTTAGATTCTCACCTTTTAATGTGCACGATGTGCACGGGGCATGCATGGATAATGCACGGATGAAGCACCACACGTGTGCACGCCATTCACAGCTTTGAAACAAAAAATCTGCTTGGAAATCCGTTCAGGCATTGAAAAGATATAGGCTATAGTGTTTTCTTCAAATGTAAACAAACAAGGCTGCCATGTTTGAAAGATTTTTCTTTTTATCTATTGAAAGATATAGCTGTTCTGGGAGTCAAACATCCATATCGCGATCGCGAATTATGCCGAATCCGGAAGTAAGGAGAGTAGGGAGAGCAAAAATATATACTGTAAATATATATATATATATTTATTTTCAAAAACGGACAACTCGGGAAAGTGTGTTAAGTCAAACATTTGAGTGCTTTTTCCACCATTGGTCAGGACTCAGGAAGGTGAGGGAGTAATGGAGTGACATGCAACATTTTGTTCTGCCCATAATGTTCTGCCTGACATTTACTGTATATGGTGCTTTGCATGGTGCCCAAGGCGGGTCTGAAGTGGTGGGTTGTGAGGGCAGTTCTGATGTGACTTAGTTGGTAGTGAGTTTCCGGGGGCAGCAACTGAGAAGGCGCCGTGTCACCGCAGGTTCGGGCACTTTGTCTTGGGGGACCAAGACAAAGGTTGGTATCACCAGACCTGAGGGAGCCGCAGGGGGTGTGGCTGATGGTGGTCTAGATTAGTGTTTCTCAACTTTTTCTCTGCATGGGCACACTTTTCATGTCCCAAGAATCCATGGGCACACCAACATAATACGGGGGTGTAAATATCGTCACTGTCGGGAAGAAACCTCGTATCTCCAAGTTTCAAATGTGTACGTTTCATCACAAAGTAAAGCTCTGCTTCATCACACAAGGCCGTCGCACAACAGTAGTGAAAACAGCAGATCTAACAAGCACACAACGCCTCGCACCGCGAGGCGTTGTGTGCTTGTAGATCGTCTGTTTTCACTAGTTTTAAATCATTTTTAAAATGATAAATGCAATACTGACTTTCAAGCAGTTTCAAGGGGCACACTTGGCCCTTCTCAGGGGCACACCAAAGGTCCCCAGGCACAGTGGTTGAGAAACACTGGGCTAGATTACCGAGGGACTTTTTAGATGGTGAGCCGCAATAAAAGTGTTCTGTTTTTGCACACCTTTTTTAGATGGCCAGGTATGACGCTGGAGATGGGCCAAGCGATGTCTAGTCTTCTCCTTAGTATTTACGGGAGGAACAAGCTTCAGTTGATAAGCTGAGGGAAACAACAGATGCCTGTTTTTATTGTAGGGCTTTTACCTTCCTTCAGAGGTCAGCGGGCACAAAATCCCCAGGCTGCCACCTGGGATTTGTGTGTGTGTGTGCGCGTGTGTTTGCGTGTGTGCGTGTTGTATTGAGTGGCTGGTCATGTTTATTCAAGCAGGGAAACTTAACTCCTGTGTGATTGAGGAGGAAGCAGTGGTACATTGTGGTACTGGTTTCTGCTCCACTGGCCTACATTCAGCCTGCACTCCTACAACCCCTCTCTCTCTCACTCACTCTCTTGATGCACGTGCAAGCTCTTTTCTTAGACCTCTTTTCACTACACACAGACACACACACACAGTGACCCAAGCCATGGGGATTATGTGTATTTGCACATAGGGCTGTCACGATTATGACATTTTACATGACGATATTAATTGTCTCTCAAATAATTGCGATTAACGATTTAATTGTGTTTTTGTCGTTGACAGTTACATTTCTGTTTGGCTTGCAGGCTTTGAGGTTGCACATGGTAGATATGACACATAACCTAAATATACAAAGAGATTATGACATATTTGACAACTTTATACTTAAAAAAGAACATTGATAGTGGAAACAGCCGATGCGACGCGTTGTGAGCTTGTAGATCTTGTATAATCGCGATTATGTCAAATAATTGCAATTAGACGATTATGTAATAATTGTGACAGGCCTATTTGCACATACATGATATTCGCCCTGTGCATTTATCCATCCTATAACTAGGAGCAGTGAACGCCATTCTGCGGCGCTCGGGGAGCAATTAGGGGTTAAGAGTGTTGCTCAGGGACACACGTCAACACATGGCCTGGCCTGGAATAGAACCTGGGACAACCAGGGCCTCTGGCTTCCCCAGGCCAGCTCACTAACACACACACACACACACACACACACACACACACACACACACACACGCAGTAACCAAGATCTCATTCTTTTGATAGGATTTTCTGCTTTCATATGAAATGGGGAAAAACTAAAAATCAAACCATCGGTTCGAAGTGGAGCAGTGAATTTGAGTAGCTATAACCTGTGTGTCTAGGCTGCACAACAGTGCCCGGAGACCCACAAAGCTATCCGTTGGGAGTGCTGTTCCACCGCTCCAACAATGCACACATTCTCAATGACTAGCTGTTCTAGAGCTTTAACTTTTTAACTTAAACGTTTTGTTCCAACTATGATTGATTTACACCACCTTTAAAACCACTTGGACCTTATTCTGTGGGGATGAGCATTTGGCAAAAATAGACTTGTTATTTGTGGTGAAGAGATTAAGTGTAAGGGAAATACTAGAGGACCTGGCTGGTACAGAGCCCAGGGGGACCCCAGTCACAAGTATACAGTATGGGGTTTATGTGGTTCAATAACGAGCCAGTCAAGTCTGACTGCCCATCCTCCTCTACCTCATCCTCCCACCTTCTCCCTCCTCTTTAATTTGTCCACCTTTGGGTGGGGGTGGGGTGTAACCATGGTTACATAATGAAAGCCAACTCCTGAACAAAGAGATTAACCCCTTTATCCCCAGTGTGTCAAACTCAATCGAAAACTACCTCTCTGTCTCCTCCTTACCTACAAGTACTTAAAGCAGGGGTCTACATGTTTTCAGGCCAAGGACCCCTTAGTTGAGAGAGAGATGAAGCAGGGACCCCCACTACCTTATCATAGATTCCATATAGTTTCATTGTTTGACAGCACAATTCACTCTTTGTCAAGTCCCGCCCGTTGTCCCACCCCTCTTCACACCCATTGGTTGCTGTGTCTTGGTGGGACACTCAGTGGGACACTCCATCCACTACCATTGTAATTCAGTTGCTTTGTATTGTTATTCGGTGTGTTCAATTCTCATTTCAAACTTGGTTTCAGTAAAATGGAGCTGCTCAGTGGCAGTATAGTGACTCGGCATGTTTTTAAATGTTTTTATTTCTACAACAATTATGTTTTAGCAAATTCAACATAAAAAAGGCGGAACCAGGGTGGGAGAAGGCAGAAAGAACCTGCTGGTTGGTCAGTCAGGGAGTCGGGGACCAATCAGATGGCTGACAAAGGGTGAATTATCAGGGTATTTTGGATTCATGTCAATTTGTGTTTTCAGATATTTAACCATCGTCAATACTTAATAAACGTAACCTTTCACTCTGTACTTAGTCTGCTCTTTTTCCCCTCTACACCAAAGCTCTTTGCCGAAAATAGCCGATCTACAAGCTCACGTTGAGCTTGTAGATCTGCTATATTTGGCTGAAGTTGTCAGAATATGGACACTCAAGTGGTTAATATAAAAAAGGAGAAAACAACTTTCTATCACTCAAAGATTTGGAGGACCCCCTGTAGTAACTCTGAGGACCCCCTGTTGAAGACCTCTTGACTTAAAGGGATAGTTCACCCCAATTTGTTTTTCTATTGATTACTCATGCCATGGAGACTTGAATTCATGGATATGTTTTTGTATTTGTCGCATTCCTAAGACAAAAAAAGAATTACCCCCATTGGTAAATTTAATATAATCACATTTCTGTCCTAGGAATGCGACAAATACAAAACAATATGATTGAACTCAAGTCTCCATGGCATGGGTAATCAATAGGAAAAAATAATTTTGATGGTGAACTACTCCCTTAAGACACAAATATAGTACGCACTCACACTCTTTATTTTTTATTTCATTTCTATGCAGTTTTTGTGTTTTTAGTTCTGTATTGTGCAGCTGGTGTCTTTGCAAGCTCGAATGCTTTTGTTTTATTTATTCTTATAGAACTTTTTTCGTTAAGAAAGGATTCTGATTTAAGCCTATGGTCTTCCTTGCTTTCCTTGCACAGTAACACACACAGGTTAATTTATATCATTGTGCTAATACAACTAAATCTCTATCTCTCTCTCTCTCTGTCTCCATCTCTCCCTCTCTCTCTCTCTCTCTCTCTCTCTCTGTCTCCATCTCTCCCACTCTCTCTCTCTCTCTCTCTCTCTCTGTCTCCATCTCTCCCTCTCTCTCTCTCTCTCTCTCTCTCTCTCTCTCTCTCTCTCTCTCTCTCTCTCTGGTTTGGACATGATACCAATCAATCGTTTGTCTTCAGTTGTCTTATCACCATACACTGTCCATGTCTTGTACCACAGGTGTACGGAGAGTACCGAGCCAGCCTCGCTTTTGACCTGGTCAGCAGCCGGCAGAAAAATGTGAGTTGAATCCACACAATGTGCCTTTTTTAGTTTAGTGGTTTCCAAAGTTTCCATGCCCCAAGGCACACCAAAGAGCATGTTCAAATCCCAAGGCCATACCGTTTAGGAGCCAGAAAAGCAGAAATAGTTTTTTTAAGCTACCAGCGCCTTTCTGCCATGCATTTCTATGGTAAAGACCCGCTTGAGCTCTATACCATAGAAAATAGAAATGCACTTCTTCCTCGAAGAATCCCTCTTTGAGCTTTGCGTGCCATGGGCGAATCAAATACAAAATAGTTGAACTTTTTGAGAGGAGTTCTGGCGCTGCTCATCAGTGTCACATTTGATCCTCCTCCTGACTGTCTCTGACAATCCGTCATTTACAACCTGACTTCATTAACAATCATTGATTACCAAACCATGAGAAGTCCATGTTCAGCTAAGCTACTGCTGACAGGACATTCGAGCACAGCAACAGTTGATAGTTTCTATTATTCAACAGGTAGTTCCGATGAAGCAATCTGGTTGCAATAGCTATTTATCCATGGTGATATTGAGCATTATGGAACAGGTCTCATCAAACAAAGAATTCAGCTGTGCTGGTCGCAAAAAAGCTGCCGGCTCGCTATCTTTGTTTTCGTAGGCGATGCCTTGTAAGCGGCTACGCTAGCAGTTTCAATGTGAAGTTCAGGGACATAGTAGCTAAATGTGGAATTAAAAGATGACACATTTCTGTCGAATATCTTAATTACAATGAAATAAAGTTTTTTTTTTTAGGTAACTTTTGTATAATCGCAATATTACACTTGAGGGTGTTTGTTATCGTGATTACCAGCACTTCTGCACTGTCTACGGAACTCGCCTTCAGCTTGTTCCTGCAGCAATGCAGGCGTGCCGATATTCACGATAACGCGATACCCTCTTGTGTAATATTGCTTAAACATAGAAGGCATCAATAAACGCTCCGAAGGGGTTTATACATATGTGATATCCAACGCACTCCTCTACTCAAAAAAAGCACTTTTGTGGACATGGCCCTATAATGTTGCCTTCTCTTGCAGAAATATCTTCCTTGTGTGAACTCCTGTGACTGTGAGTTGTGACTTAATGCTGACTAACGCTGTCCTTTTCTGTCCAGGCGTACACAGACTACAGCGACTCAGTGTCCAGAAGAATGGGCTTCATCCCCCTTCCTCTGGCCCTGCTGGTTGGTATCACGTTGTCATAACACACTCGGACGTAAACACAGCCGCACAAACATCATGCGCAGGCACCCACACACCGTCACTCACCTAAATGTGTCCGTTTGTGTCAAGCGTAGCCAAACCACAGCACAGTGAGGTGGAAGACACAGTCCCATAACACGCTCTGTATTGATCATGTACATCAGTGGTTCTTAAACTTTTTCATGTCAAGGACCACTGTATTTGGCCGTGAAATCAAGTCTGAAAATATTTTGTGCCAGGGAACCCCCTATACAAGATTTATGTTTGAATTTTTTGTTATAGGCAATTGACTATTTTTATATAGCAGATGTATGTTTAAAGTGGTTAATCTGATTTTTATGCTATCCACGGGTTTCCCACGCCCCATAGTGCATTGCGCAGACGCTGTACCGAGCTTCCGGCGCCGCAGCCGAGTGTGATTTACAAGCTCACAACGGGCTGCATCTGCGACGCGACGTGAGCTTGTATGTCTGCTGTTAAACCGGAAGTGTGGTCCAAATAATCTCGAGTAAACTCCCGCGGAAACAGGTGGATATAAACACATTTTTCTGGGGGGCTCCCGGAACCCTCTCAAGGACCACTGGGGGTCCCCGGAGCCCACTCTGGGTGTGGTAATTACCGCAATACCTTCGGTAAGTGGAAGACAAATACAAATAGTAATGGAGTAGATAGGCCTTAGTAAAGTACTGGAAATTGGACATACTCAAGTAAAGTACAAATACCTACAAGTGCAGTCAGTAGGCCTACTCAAGTAAGTAAATGTATTCTACCCACAAGTTGTTGCAAAATAAGTAAATAAATCACATAGACATATGCTCATGGTGTCTAGAAAAAGCATCTGTTTTTGTTTATATTGTGTTAAAATTAGGTAAAAAAAAACTTTAGAAACCCGTTAAAACAACAAGATAAACCGTACAAAACTCGAAGATTTTCGCACAAGCTGGCGCGCGTGCATGAGGAACCGAGCCTGTCTTGCACCCCTGCTAGAAGAGGCTAGGTATCAGTCTGGACTTACGTATGAGAAATCATGATGATGTGTAGGGCTGTCACGATTATGACATTTTACATGACGATGAATTGTTTAAATCATTGCCATTAATCATTTAATTGTGTTTTTGTTGTTGACAATTACATTTCTGTTTGGCTTTTAGGCTTTGAAGTTGCACATGGCTGATATGACACATAACCTAAATATACGAAGAAATGACTGGCATATTTGACAACTTTATACATAAAAAAGAACATTGATAGTGGAAATAGCTGATCTAAGAGCTCACAACACGTCGCGATGCGACGCGTTGTGAGCTTGTAGATCGGCTATTTCCACTATTTTTCACTTTTAAAAAATATATAAACATTTTTCAACATGGAAAAGATTGACGATTATGTCAAATAATTGCGATTAGAAGATTATGTAATAATCGTGACCGTCCTAATGATGTGGTGAATGTATTGATGTGGTGGTGTGCTTCCAGCTGATCAGAGTGGTGAACAGCTCAGTGAAGATCCAGGGCTCCCTGTCCTTCATGTGTGTTCTGCTCTTCTACCTCGGGTAAACATTACACCTATCTCCTGTTTAACCACATAAACCCTGACTTCCCTATCCTGAGGCTACCTATCTCTGAGAGCTTGGAGATGGCCTAATTCTAGCGTGAAAAAATGTAATTCCTGTACACCAAGGGGTCTTCAACAGGGGGTCCTTTTTATATTAACAACTGGAACCCTATAGTGTCCATATTCTGAGAACTGTAGCCAAAAATCGCAGATCTACAAGCTTGGCAAAGAGGTTTGTTGTGAGGGGAAAAAGAGCAGACTAAGTACATAGTGAAAGGTGAAAGTTTATTAACTCTCCCGCCGCTTCGAACGTTCACGTTCGCCCCATTTTTTACAGAACCTCGATGCCAATACGGCGCTCGTTCGGTTCGTTCGTCTGATGACTGTAAGCTGATGAGGCGTCGCGCGGCCGTCTACTGTAAACACATTTTCCGCGGTGATGGTGTAAAAAATCCATTATGCGTTAACATCAACGGAGAACAATTCACTTCCTTGTTGATTTTCTCTGGCTCTGAGGCTCTGTGGCCAGTGACTGGTCTTCTTCTTCTTCAACACATAACAGGCAAATTCACATTCATTCTCGCATGACGCCGCCCTCTGCTGCCTGGCAGACCAAAGTGCACTATTGCACAACCAAAAAAAATAAAAATAAATAAATAAATGTCTGTCTGTCTATCTACTATAACGTCGCAAAGGTAAGCCGCTTTTTGATGGCGCCAGACCCAATAAATAAATAAATAATCTGGCAGTAGGAGAGTTAAGTATTAACGGTTAAAGTGGTTAAATATCTGAAAACACAAATTGACATGAATCCAAAATACACTGATGATCGTGCTGTCAAACAATATGGAATCTATGAAAAGGTGGGGGACCCCGTTTCATCTCTCTCTCAACTAAGGGGTCCTCGGCCTGAAAACGTTGAAGACCCCTGCTGTACACTTCTTAACTTTCAGCAAAAAAAAAAGGATTCTATTGCGAGTTCAGGTCAGTTAGACCAAAACGTTTGCAATAAAATACTTTTTTTAAGTGAAGACAGTGTGCAGGATATTCCTTTTTTCCTGTCCCACGCGTTGACTGCCTGCTCATACCAGTAGGTGTGCAAAAGATATTTAGAGTAAAATGAAAACGGGATGGGACCTTGTAATGAGCCCAGGGGGACTCCAGTCAACTAAATATTTAAATGTTTAGAAGGGCTCGAAACTTTAGGCTGATTTTGAAGTTTGCTTTCCTGTACAGCCATCGCAACGCGTTGTGAGTTTGTAGATCGGCTATTTTTTGCCAAATGTTACACCCCAGGATAATGGATTTTGATTATCGCGATGATATCGTAAATCGCGATCTCTTTCGTCTCAATAATCGTGCTATGAACTTTTCGTATCGTCCCATCCCTAGTGGTTAACCATGTTAACGTGCCATATATAACGGAACATAGTGGAATGTAATTAATTTGTCTGTGTGTGTGTGTGTGTGTGTGTGTGTGTGTGTGTGTGTGTGTGTGTGTGTGTGTGTGTGTGTGTGTGTGTGTGTGTGTGTGTGTGCATATGTGTGTGCGTGCAGGATGATGACGCTGAAGGTTCTGAACAGCATCATCCTCTTGGGGACGTCCTGCATGTTCGTCAAAGAGGCCAACATGGAGGAGAAGCTGTTTGATCCTCCTCCTTCTGTCGTCTCCAGCCGTGCCAACTCCAGAGCACACCGCCCCAAACACATACACACTGCTACACTACTAGGTAACACTCACACACTCAGGCTGTCATATGTCATATTCATGGAGTTGTACAACACTGTTATACCATGGCGTTGCGTGCTGAAAATAGTCGATCTACATTATGAGCTCACAACGTTGTGAGCTTATACAGTAGATCAGCTATTTTCTGTCCGGGATGCCGCCAACTAGCCATTATTTGAACCACCCCAGCATCCGTATTGTGGGGAAATATCCGATAGTTTCAGCGAAAGCTTTCCCCACAACAATAGAAAACAGATAATACACTAGCACAGAGCCCTGAGGGACTCAACCATATGGGGTTTAAGTGGTTAAAAGGATCATTAAAAAAAGAAATCTATCAATTACTCACCACATGTAGACTTGAATTCATGGATATTTTTTTTAGTTTTTGTCGCATTCCTAAGCCAATAAGCAGTGGTTCCCTATGGAGACACAAAGCGCCTCCTTTGTTCCCTATGGAGACACAACGAGTCTCCTCAAATGATTGGCTTAGGAATGCTACAAAAACACAAAAATATCCATGGATTCAAGTCTGCATGGGCCGAGTAACCAATAGAATAAAAAGTCATTTTGAGGACAAACCCATAAACGCCTCCTCCGCCCCGTCTCCAAACAAACAGATCCAGTGGCAGAGCGAGGGGGGCCGTCGTCGTCGTCATCGGCCGCCGCTGCAGCGGCGGCGTTCGTCATCTCGCAGCCCGCCCAGCCGCCAGAGACCAGCGGCCACCACCACCACCCCGCCGTCCCCACCATGATGGCCAAGAGCGACTCCACCTTCCTGACCACGCCCGACGGCGACGAGGAGGACGAAGACGACAAGATGATCCTGAACGGCAGCGACACGGGCCTGGAGGGAGGAGGAGGAGGAGACGCGGCGGCACTCAAACACCGAACGCCAAAGAAAGACCTGCTGGAGATCGACCGCTTCACCATCTGTGGCAACCGCATCGACTGAGGGGGGGAAGGGGCGTGGGGGCCAAACCCAACAGAACATCCATCCTGCCAATGGGAGCTTGGTTCAGGGATCAGACGAAACCGAAACACATTTGTTTTTGTGGGGCGAAGAAGGGAGCGCTCTCCGGGCAAGACTCATTCTGGTGCAGCCAACCCCTTATGAACCCCTCGAAAAGCCCTGCTTTGAGTATTTATTTGCTATTTATTACTGACTAAACCCCCCACCCCAGGGCATTCAGGCTGTGATAAGACTGTCGTACAGGAAAAGGCCATAGCAGACTGGAGCACCCCTCTTTACCCTCTCTCTCTCTCTACCACTACGGTCCCCCCGACCATCACCACCACCACCACCACCGACCGCATCCACCAGCAGGGACGTGCTGGGCCCCTGATTCAGCCCGGGAAAAAGAGTTGGAGAGGCCCCTCATTGCGCGCTATAGAGAGAGATCTCTCTCTATACCTCTCTCTATAGCGCTGCTGCTACTCAAAGGTTTGCCATTTCGGATCATGACAAGTGACAAGCCAGTGGGACAATTGCATGAGTTATATTTCGTCGTTGTCGGGTGGAAACCTTGTATGTCCAAAACTGTTTGTTTTGTATTTTATTATTTAAAAAATGATTTAAACTAGTGAAAACAGCCGATCTACAAGCACACAACGCCTCGCGGCGCGAGGCGTTGTTTGCTTGTAGATCGGCTGTTTTCACTACTTTTGTGCGACGGCCTTGTATGATGAAGCAGGGCTTTGCTTTGCGAAAAAAAAATTACAAATTTGAAACTTGGAGATACGAGGTTTCTTCCCGACAGTGGCGATTTACTTTGTTGGCCGCCCAGCCCCCCAAAATGGAACGAAGGCCGACATTGTATTTTTAATTTTTTTTCCTAATGGCCGGCCTGACCATTCCCGGCCGTCCGGGAGTTGGCCCGCTTTCCCCAATGGCCAGCACGTCCCTGTCCACCAGTTAACTCTGGGGATGGACATGGTGGTGGACGCTCAATCCTTCCTAGCAACACCCCCAGGGAAGACGAACATTAACACGTGAGGGTGGGGGGTAAGGCGAACGTTCTGCGCGGCCGCAGAACGACAAATTATGAGCCCTATACGGGATGAAAAACAAACATTGCTTTTGTGATGTCATACGGACGCACCAACCAATGTGATTGTAGAAGAGCGTTTTGCAGCTGGACTGTGTGAGGAAGCGCTCACGAGCACAATCACCGTGTGTTGGCCCGAGGAGTGCACCAGGGTGTGCAACTTTTCAGGATTTTTTTTTTCTTCTGACAAGGAACATAAATGTTCTAGATTTTTAAGGTTTTTCAAAAGTTGGAAAAATATTTGAAATGTTTTTACGAATGTTGTTTTTTTTTCTTTTTTACTATTGGTCATGTTCAACAGCTGAACTATAGGTCATAGACCTCAAACAATGCTCTTGCAGTATCACGTTTTGTTGCAATCATAAATAGGGATGCACGATATTCCAATTTTAGCCAAAAGACTATTATTTCCATGGTCAATACTGACCAATACCAGTTTCCGCGACACCTATACCCACCACCGTTATGCACCCGTTTCTGCCTGACTAGATTTTCTCTCATTTTGCACACAAATCGCTGCATATTATCTACGCAGTCATGTAATAAACTTGTATCATACCAATTTTAGCTATTCCATACCGATTGTCTATAATTGGCAGTTTGTGGGAGGGCCAAGTTGCGTTCCCCCTCTCTCAAAAGAAAAAGACAAAAATCATTAACGCATCGATTTCACCGTTTTACCCATTTTGACCAAATTAAGTTCAACTGATGTCTGTTTGATGATATTGGCCGACAATGGCTTCCAAAATGAGTGGTAGTATTACAAAATACATCATATATTATGAATGCAACATCCAGTCAACTCCAAATTGTTGTTGCACGTTGTAGATTGCACATCCAAGAGCGCTTTTCACATAGGGAAAAGCTTATGTCGTAGAAACACTAACTAACCCCTGCAGCTTTCTCGGGTCCTGTCGCCTGCAATCCATGACTTACACAGTCCTGGGTAGGCCACCCAGCCTGGTGGAGATGTGAAATCTACAGAGCACTCCTTTCTAGTACTATAGCCGGTTTTCCATACCAGTTTTTAGCCCGACACGACACGACACGACACGGCACCGCACCACCACGGTTTTCCACTACAGTACAGTATCTCGTGGAATCTCAACTGCAGGGCTGGGGAACACAATTCTGCCTAATCGACCTCTTTATAAACAGATATATAAAACAAACAGGCTTTGCTTTTATATTTGATTTTCAGCCGTGACTCGCAAACTAAAATCTGTCTCAAGTTGTGTTGAAAGACACAGCTCACTCAGCCGTGAGCCAGATTCTCCGACCAATCAGTAGCAAGCAGCGTTATTTGACCTCGCTTAGCCCAGCCCGGAACCACTCTAGAGTGGGTACTTTTTAGTACCCCGTTTTGTACCACTTTCACACCACTATACCCAGTTCCTTGTAGTGGAAAACCCGACACAAGTGTGTGGGGTGGAGTGGAGTGGGGCCATGCATATGGAAAACCGGCTTAACTGTGTTCCTGGGTGCAGATGCAGATTTCTAAAAAGAAAACATTTCTTAGTTGAGACTGAGAGCACTGAACACTACACTTAGGCCAGATTTAAACAAGCTGCGATATAGAAGCGTGGTATCTAACCTCCCGTGACTGAAGCTGTCGTTGCAAATGAGCTAATAATTCCACACCGCAGACGTCATCTCCTGTGTAGGTAGGGTAACACTAGCCGTTTTTCCATAAACGTGGTTGGCACATAACTAGTGGTGGGCGATAAGGTGATAATTATTGTTGAGACGATACAATGTCTCCACGATATTCCTTTTCAGAGATATCGTATACCGTATATCGTGATACACTGAGGAAGCCTTATAAAAAGATCCTGTTGAATTGTTAATGCAGAGATTCATTGCAGAATGCATTTAAACCTGCATTTTGGTCTATAAATCAGTAGTTCTCAAACTTTAAAATGTCAAGGTCTCCCCTTAACTCTGACAGTGTACAAATGAAACCAAATGGACCCGTGAGGGTCCATTTGGTTTCATTTGTATACTGTCAGAGTTACATACTTGTAAGGGTCAATTTAGACCTCCCAAATAGAACCCAGAGAGTCCCTGGACCCCACTTTGAGGACCACTGGTCTAAATGGTCTTTTACTCCTTTTTCTTTAAGTTTTTGTTAACATGTTGGTGGTTGTACTGTTAAGTAACTAAAGAATCGTGATAAGATTGTGTATCGCGATACAGCTTGGAAGAATCGCCCACTCATACACATAATTCACGTCGTCATCATATCGGCGTGACATATCGATAATATTTTTTATATCTCTCTGAAACCAGTAACGCATTTTTTAACGATTATCGGCTGATATACCGATATGGTGACCGATATATCGTGCATCCCGTGTCACAAACTAACACACCCATTTCACTGCTTTGAATGGAGAGTTACTAAAATGAGCCCGAGTGTTTTCCAGTTGAGAGAGGGCACATGTTTACATGGGTGCTCATCTGGCTTCCACCACCTCTGGCTTTTTATTGCTATAGTATAGGTCACCCTGCTAAGTCTGCCTTTAAAACCCATTTACACATTATTGTGTATCATTATTTTATGCTTTAACTATTGAAAAATAGCAGATATACAAGCTCACAGCGCGGCACCGAGTGCCGCGCTGCGAGCTTGTAGATCTGCTATTTTTGAAAAAACATGAAAATTCAAATTTTGACCCGATTCTATTAGTGTCTTTTAAATCCTTCTAAGGTTTTTTATTTTAAAAACCTATGTTTCTATGTCAGCAATCTGGCCAGCCATCGTCAAAGAAAAGGTCCTTTTCGCTTAAATGGAGCTCAGTTAGTCTGTTCTTGAGAGACTACTACGTCAGTGGTTCTCTAACCTTTTCATGTGAAGGACCCCCAAAATGATATTTATTTGGCCACGTACCCGCATCTCAAAATATTTAGTTCCAGGGACCACCCAGAAGCAAAATTTGAGTTACAAACGTTCGCTTTGAAAATACATATATTCAAAGATTTGCACACATTTTCACGACTTTTTCAAAAATAGCAGATCTACAAGCTCGCAGCGCGGCACTCGGTGCCGCGCTTTGAGCTTATATATCTGCTATTTTTCACTGGCTAAAGCATTCAATAATTCTAGGCCTAAATGGGTTAAGTAATAGCTCGGAGGTTTCCGCATTAAGCCAGTGGCATTGATATTGTTACATTTTGAAGAGTGCTGAGGCAGTATATCGACTTCTTATATTTTTACTGAACCATATGGAAAAATGAAATCAAAATGAAATGAATAGTGGAAAAAGTTTGAACAAATCTTTCAGAAGTATAAAGACAAATTATGGGACATCAATGACCTGCGTCTTCTCTGTTGCTTCCACTTTAACCTTGACCCTGCCTACTTGTGGTTGTGTGGAAGTCCTGGCTGTGTGGAAGCAAACTCAAGAGGAGTCGGTCAGATTTCAGTAAACGAAGACATGGAACACTAATGCATTGTTGTATTCTTTAATTCAGTAGTTATCTAACTTGATTGTGCCAAGGACCCCCACATTGATATGTATTTGGCTGCGGCCCTAACCTGACTCCGCCAGATGGTGGCAGTAGTGCGGTTACTGCATATACCGCCCTACTTTTACCATCTGGAATTGCTCGGGCAGACCCGATGTAAGGGGCAGGCCATTTTTTTCAAATTCTTTAGCAGTTGATTGGATGGGGCCGTCTGTCTATCACAGTCTGGGAGTGCCAACTCCAACCACTCATATTGGCCTGTCTGCATGACGTTACACCCAGAATCCGCCTCCTGGGTTTCCACGTGGTCTGCAGTCAGACTCTATTGGCTCAGAGCCGCTCAGAACCCGCCCGTAGCTGCCGCTGATTCGTCCGGTCCGGGACTTTACGAGTGTTATCAACTCTCCCCGAGCAGTCTCAGATGGTAAAGTAGGGCGGTACGCACTGCTGCCACCATCTGGCAGAGTCAGGTTACTGCGGCCCCCCATCTGAAAAGGTCTTGTGCCAGGGACCTACCTGTTTTTTTTAACCAACGTATAAAAGGGTTAAAATGATTGATGCTACTATTTAGACCGGGTACGAATTATTGCGTATTATTATTTTATGCTTTCACTATTGAAAAATAGCAGATTTACAAGCTCACAGCGCGGTACCGAGTGCCGCACTGTGAGCTTGCTATTTTTGAAAAATTGTGAAAATTTGAATTTTGACCCGAAGTGTCTTTTGAATCCTTCTAAGGTTTTTTGAAAAACCTATGTTTCTATGTCAGTGGTTCTCAAACCTTTTGTGAAGGACCGCCAAAATGATATGTATTTGGCCACAGACCCCCATCTCAAAATATTTAGTTCCAGGGACCACCCAGAAGCAAAATCTGAGTTACAAATGTTCGCTTTAAAAATATATGTATTCAAAGATTTGCACACATTTTCATGACTTGTATATCTGCTCTTTTTCAATAGTTAAAGCACTCAATAATTCTCTGCCTAAATGGGTAACACATTTTACTGGGGACCCTCTGGAACCCCCTCAAGGACCCTACTTTGAGAACCCCTGTTTTTCAGTTTTCTGAAAAACCTATGTTGCTATAAATGACACAGAAAGCTGTCCTGGTTTTAAAGGGTTAATTGAGGAAGATTAAACAAGAAACCTGACAATATCAACACATAATAGAAAAACATATGCATCATTATCTCGAGTTATGCTTAATTTACGCTCCGTCAAAAATAGCAGATCTGCAAGGTCAGCTACGTTCAGTGCCTTCCCTGTGTATTTTTGGTTTCTTGGCACCCCATCTTTAAGACGCAAGTTCACGCAACAACATTTCTTGAGGCACTAGTTTTAACTCCATACCAGGATAGATTTGTAGAATGTTTCATCTTGAAGTGATGTTGTGTTCATACAGCAGTGGGCTAGTATTATGTTATGTATGATGCTTACCCCGGCCTCCTCCTAGTGGGGTGGCTTAACAAAATTACCGAAACGAAGCAGATAACAGCGCAGAACTTTTTTTGAGGCTTCTTTAGGACCTAACGATGGATTTTAGCCTACCAAACTTTATTTTGAAGTTTACCCATAGAATTATCCATATCAAGATGGGCTCCCATCGACTTTCTATACAGGAGGAAAATACCCAGAAAAAAAATCTGCTTTAAGTAGGATGTGAGGGGTCAAAACAAGCATTTGTTTTTCACAAAAAAACTTTCATTGGGCTAGAAAACCTCTCACATCCTACTTAAAGCAGACTTTTCTGGGTATTTTCCTCCTGTATAGAAAGCCCAACTTGATATGGATAATTCTATGGGTAAACTTCAAAATAAAGTTTGGTATCCAAGGCTAAAATCCATCGTTAGGTCCTAAAGAAGCCTAAAAAAAAGTGTGGCGCTTTTATCCGCTTTGTTTCGATAATGTCAAAAACCAGGGTTAAGCAACCACACTATAAAGAGAGTGACATACAGCTGTGGCTCCCAGCCGCTGGTATTCCATCCCGCCAGGAAGTTAATTTAATTCACCTGGCGTTATTGCCATTCTCATTTACTAATCTAGGATTAGCTAGACATGGGATATCATGGTGAATGCAGTTAACCACCTCAGCCCTATACATACTTTCATTGTTTGATGAATAGAGAAAATGGCCGATCTGCAAGCTTGCAATTCATCGCTTGCTTTGTTAGCTTGTAGTTACTTAAGAAAATATCGAATACTTTATTTTTTAAATTGTACCCTAAAGTGACATGCCCAAAATAGGACTGCCAGGTTGAATGTGGTTAACTTAATTTAGGATAGAACACCAGCTGTATCGAGGTCCCCCTCACGGACCAGAGTTGAGAAGCACTGAAAGACACACAACTCTCTTCTCCACTGTTGATGGAGGCTGTGGTTCAGAGATCTTATTGCAACCGTCAGGTCGCAGTTACTGTCAAAACCTCCACCGGCTGTCAGTCTGTCTGTCACACATCACGTCACACTTTTGTCCTACTCATATCTCCGCCACCGTTGCCCCTATCCATGCCAAACTTTGCACACACACTCCTTGGCAAACCACAACCTCCGCCCTTCATTTCTCACATGGCGCTCTTGCAAAACACATTTTTGGTCACTGCTCCTACAGATTTTGCCCTAAAATCACGCAAAGCGGTATACAGTATCTCTAAAGTCCCATTTCCCATATTCCCTCCTGATTGGCTACCATTGCCTTCTAAAGTTTGTGTATGCGACCTGACGGTCGCTTATCTCCCGATTAAGGCAGTCTTACTGGTCTATCAGTTCATCCTCAACAGTGTGTGCTTGTCTCTTGGAGCGTGATGCAGGCATACCACTATCTGAATCACGTGTGTACCAGTTCATCATAACTGATGATGATGTGTGAAGTGCAAAGTACCTTGACTGGCTCCTCGCGAAAGCAGCAGCTTCTGCACTCAAATCGTCAGCAATCGTCTAGCAAGCTAGACTAGTCTTTCTTAAGGAATTGCTTGTTCATTTTGCAAGCACTTTTTTTTTCCTTCTCCGGAATGAAGTCGCCATGACAATTCCCCCATTTATACTACCGTCCCTGTCACTGCCAACTCGGTGGTTCTCAACCTTTTCTTAATTTCAACTCAAGGACCCATAACTCTGAGAGTTTACAAGTGGAACTACTTCAAAGGAAAGGCAGGCTCAACTCGAAGATAGATAGTATTGAGATGGTCTTGAATAAACTGGTTACAGTTTTGTCACTCGCAGTGTGCCGAAACGCGTGCATCTGTTTATTTGTTGTTTGACTGCTGCTGCGGATCTTCAACATTATTAAAAAAGACTCCTAAGACAGAGAGTGCGGATTGTTTCTTCCTTTTAGTGTACGAATGGAACCACATGGTTTTTGGTTTCACTTGTACACTCTCAGAGTTACAGACCTGTAATGGTGCCTTTGGAACAGTAAACGGTGTGGAGTAAATGTAACCTAGAGCAACCTGCACCTTGGCATGCCTTAAGGAATCCCATTTGTTCTCTATTGTCATAAAGTTGCACGATTTAATGCTAGAGAGGCAATGCAGCTCGATTTTATGAAGCATCCCCAACAACTGCCTGTTATCATTGTGAGTATTACAGTATGTAATTACTTTATTGCACTGTTTGCATGTCATCTCACCATCTTGGCTGTCATAAGTGAGAGACCTGAAGGAATCATAATTTCAGTGTTATTCAGTGTATTCATTCCTATACATTTTTACAGTTACATTGATTAATCGTGCAGACCATTCTGTTATGCTGATACTAACTTTCATATCGTTGCTGTCGCATGGAAGCCTCATGTGTCAAAACTGTTACTTTTCAGAATTTAAATGAAAAGAATAGATCAGCTATTTCTTGCTTTGTGTGACATTGTTTTAGGTCATTAATTTAGGTTTTAAAATAGTATAGAGTGACAGGTACACACATACATGCTGTTGCTGTGATATTCTGTGTGTGAATTATGGTATCGAATAATGAGAGAGAGTGCATGGATGTTTCTCTGCACTGAATCGGACATCATTTAATGACTTGAATCATTTAATGAATCATTTGTTCAACCGGTCAGCACCTTTTTATATAGCATCATGTAAGGGGAGGTAAGAGAATAAAACATAGTTTTCTTTGTTTATCAGTTGACTGGTTTGATAAATGTCAAACACAGACATGGAGCATGAGCAGCTGGGAGTGTGATGATATGAAGATGTTTGTTGTACTTAGAGCAGGGGTCTTCAACAGGGGGTCCGGGACCCCTAGGGGGTCCTCCAAATCTTTGTGTGATAGAAACAATTTTTTTCTCCTTTTTTTATTAACCACTTGAACCCTAGTGTCCATATTTAGAGAACTTTAGCCAAAAATAGCTGATCTACAAGCTCACAACGCCTTGCAGCGCGAGGAGGCGTGAGCTTGTAGATCGGTTATTTTCTGCAAATATCTTTGGTGTAGAGGGGAAAAAGAGCAGACTAAGTACAGAGTGAAAGGTCAAGTTTTTTAAGTATTGACGGTTCAAGTGGTTAAATATCTGAAAACACAAATTGACATGAATCCAAAATACACTGATGATTGTGCTGTCAAACAATGAAACTATATAGGAATCTATGAAAATATTGTGGGGGTACCTGCTTCATCGCTCTCTCAACTAAGGGGTCCTTGGCCTGAAAACGTTGAAGACCCCTGACTTAGAGTGATGTGATGAGGACATTTATGTACGGCTTATGTATGCACCATAGACGCAGGAGCAGCAAAGGTATTTAACTCGAATTATGAGTGTTATGTTATACTTTGTTGCACGATAGGTTCAATCTCTGGCACGATGGCAGCGAAACTGCACGCACACTCCCTGGGTGCCATGCAGAACCCAAATCTTTCACATGTGTCTGTTATAGCGCCACCACGAGGTGGATTTGTGCAGAACACATTTTTGGGCATTGCTCCTATCATATTTTGACCACAAATCACGCAAATCAGTTCACAGTATCTCTAATAGTCTTTAAACGAAACAGGTCTTTCAGATTTTTCTTATTCCATCCTGATTGGCTACTATCCGTTTTGAACAAAATGCCTCAAATCATGAACACATAGTGTGATTTCCATGGAATTTTGCATGCGCATTCCCACTAGGTCAAGGAACAAATGCCACCCTTTTCACATTGGCCTGTTATTTTGCTGGAACAAAATGCCTCAAATCATGAATGCAGTGTCAGATTGCAGTGAAAGGCCGAAGAAGACTTGGCACCCCTTTCACATTGAACTATCATAGCGCCACCAGGAGGCCACAATAGCCTACCTGACCTGGCGGAGACCTGTGCTCGGAAGAGCACTGCTTCTAGTTTCATAATTTCTTTATTTACTTGTACATGTAAGCTAAGTGAAGATGAACTATCAATCATTTACCCACTGGAGCCCCTTCAAAGACCCCTAGTGGTTCCCATCCTCACTGAGAAGAACCCACAATGTAACAGGCCACCATTGTTGAGGACAAAATGTCCTCAAATGGACCCAGAGTAGTGCCTCCCCTAAGTGGGGGCATTTTCTCAGTCACTCGAGAGTGAGTCACACTAGAACGAGAGGCAATTTCAGGATTAAAGCTTATGGGTTTAGAATTAAGGTTGGGGCAAAGGTAAGGGTTATGGTGAGGTCTGTAGTAGTAGTGAGGGTTAGGGTTAGACCTGTTAGTGGTGGATGAGGCCAGTCAATGAAAGGCCTTGATATGTCAAAGGTGTGTGTGAGTGTGAGTGTGAGTGTGTGAGAGAGAGAGAGAGAGAGAGAGAGAGAGACTTTGAACCCAGAAGGTTATACATGACAACAGGCATGAGCGTCACAAGGGAGGGAGTGGGACTGAGTTACTACAGTAGTGCCCAAGGTGGAGGGGCCTTAATTATATAGAAAAATAGCAGATATACAAGCTCACAGCGCGGCACCGAGTGCATTTGTAACATTTGTAACTCAAATTTTGCTTCTGGGAGGGTCCCTGGAACTAAATATTTTGAGATGGGGGTCCGTGGCCAAATACATGTCATTTTGGGGGACCCTCACTCGGAAAGGTTTGAGCACCACTGACATAGAAACATAGGTTTTTCAAAAAACCTTCCAAAGACCTTTTAAAAAAAATAGCAGATGTACAAGCTCGCAGCGCCGCACTCAGTGCCGCGCTGTGAGCTTGTAGATCTGCTATTTTTTCAATAGTTAAAGCACAAAATAACGCAGTGAATCCTTGTTACCCAGGGCCCAGAATTTGGAGTGACACCCCTGACGACAACAGGAGTTCAGTGTGTACATACGTACATTATAGAGGATTCAGTTTTCCGGCTAACACTGTACTCCACTGTTCACCCTGAATGGCCACGGGGACGCGGCTGTCATCACACACTTTCACACACCGGGCCTTTTCTCTGAGGATCCAGCTCTCTTTTCAGATCATTTTGTCAGAGATGGAAGAAATATACGCTCATGTTTTACTTGAGTAAAAGAATCAATGTTGCAATGTAGATATATACTCTGTTACAAGCAGAAGTGCCGTATTCAAAATATACTTGAGTAAAAGTATCGGCATCAAAATATAGCCCTACGTAAACTATTAGTAAAGTAAAAATAGGCCTACTCATTCTCAAGAGTCCCAAGATTATTAACTTAATGTGCAACATTGTTTTCTCACTCAACAGTAAACAAACCAACATAAAGTTTACGTATATATAGAGGGTATGTGCACATTTCTAAATTGACAATTTAAGGACTTTTTAATACCTCTAAAATGACAAATTAAACATTGGCCAAATTGTCATATATTAGAGGCAGAAACTGTGAAAATAGCAGATCTACATGCGTTGTGAGGCGTTGTGAGCATGTAGATTTGCTATTCCTCAACTCTTAGTGGCTCGTCAGGGTGGGGGGGGTCCCCAGTTAAAATGTGATTATTTTGGGGGTTAGGCCTGAAAAGGTTGAGAACCACTGAGCTAGGAGAAATTCTCTTTGCTCTCTAGCCAATTATGTCAATATTATTTTTGTTCTCAGAGATAGTTTGAATTATAGGCTACATATCGACTGCCACAACTCAACAGGTTTTCAACATTGGAACTTCTGTGTCTGTTGCTCTGTTCCTAAAATCTACCATTGACATGATGTATAGGCTATAATTTCGCTTTTACGTAACTTGAAATGGGGATAATGGGTACTTTAAGTACTTTTACTCAAGTATATTTTGAAATCTGGACTTTCACTTGTGACAGATATTTCTACATTGCAGTATTGATACTTTTACAAAAGGTAAAGCATTTGAGTAGTGTGCGCGCGCACACACACACACACACACACACACACACACACACACACACACACACACACACACACACAGACAAAGATAGACCTAAGAAAAATGGGTAGAAGTAGCCTATATAAAAGGTTAAAAAACAACTGCCAAATATATCAAAGTGAGGACTGGGGGGTCCTTGAGTCAGTTAGTGTAGTTTCACTATAATTCAATTCACTTCAAATTAGGCTACTGTGACTATCAATGATCAATATCACTGAATTTATGTATTATTTCACTTTAGAAATAACTTGTAATCCCCTTGAAACAATAGAATTATGAAAAAGTTTTACAGGACAGACATGCAGATTTGAGAGAGAGAGAAAGAGAGAGAGAGAGAGAGACAGAGAGAGAGAGAGAGAGTGAGTTGAACACCTGCAAGCTGCTACTAGAGGAGGAAGGGAGGGATAAGCCCGCGGGGTCGCGCTCCAAAGATGCGCCCGCAAAAACGCGCATCCGTGCATGGTGGGCGCGCTCGGCTTGGCGTGTACGCGCGGCGCGCGGGCTCGCTGTGGTGGCTGTGTGGTGCCGAGGAGGACAGGCTGAGATGAGGAGCGCTTATCTCTCGGCCCGTCTGTCGCTGTCGTCCAGGAATAAGGATCCCCGGGAAGATGTTTTTGACGTGTCCCTACCGGGACAGCACTGAGCGACCCCTGACCGGACCATAGACCCTACTGACCGGACCATAGACACGACCTGACTGGACATCTGGGATTGGAACACTTTGGAATGATTACTAGTATTTTGTAGTTTTCTTTGTTCGAGCGGATTACAGCTACAGGTGTCACCAACTCTCCTCCTCTCCATCAGGCTTAAAGGACCAGAGGCAACTATTTAAAACAGACCTTATATTTTTTGTATTACTTTGTTTAGTGTTATTTAATGGAACTCATGTGGTGGAGATCGTGGCTGCTGTTGTTCCTGTGCCGGTGCGCGGTGCACGCAGCCAGCCGTGATGGGGACCACCTCACGGGGGACTCTGCTGGGGACCTCCAGAAGGACTCTTCCTCTCGTAGCGGTGGGGGGCAGAGGTCGCGCTCCCCGCCGCCCGTGGAGCCCCTGGACTTCGGGTTCGTCCCGGCCGGAGTGTACGCCACGCACGCGTACTACGAGCCCGGCCCCATAGGGATTCTATTCCACATGGTGCACGCGTTTCTCTACGCCGTGCAGCCGAACCCCTTCCCAAAAGGTAAGGTTGTTATGACAGGTGTCCGAATAAATCCCTGTCTTTCTGTGTCTTTCTCTCTCTCTCTCTCTCTCTCTCTCTCTCTCTCGCTCTCTCTCTCTCTCTCTCTCTCTCTCTCTCTCTCTGTGTGTGTGTGTGTGTGTGTGTGTGTGTGTGTGTGTGTGTGTGTGTGTGTGTGTGCGCGCGCGCACGTACTCTATCGCGCGTGCGTGCGCGCGTGCATGCATGCATGTCAGTAGCCCGGTTAAGTTAAACAACAAAGTCCATCAGAAACCTCTGGCCCAAACTGACCTTTAATCTGTAGAAAACAAATGTTGTCGTTGCCCCCCCCCCCCTCTGTCTGTCTGTCTGTCTGTCTGTCTGTCTCTCTCTCTCTCTCTCTCTCTCTCTCTCTCTGTCTGTCTGTCTGTCTGTCTGTCTCTCTCTCTCTGTCTGTCTGTCTGTCTGTCTGTCTCTCTCTCTGTCTGTCTGTCTGTCTGTCTGTCTGTCTGTCTGTCTGTCTGTCTGTGTCTCTCTCTCTCTCTCTCTCTGTCTGTCTGTCTGTCTGTCTGTCTGTCTGTCTGTCTGTCTGTCTGTCTGTCTGTCTCTCTCTCTCTCTCTCTCTCTCTCTGTATCTGTCTATGTCTCTCTCTCCTCAGTCCTCAGTCACAGTCACCAGGTCTAGTGCAGGACAGGGCCATGCCGTGACAAATCCTAACAGGACTCTCTAAGCGGCCGCATGACTCACTTGTAATGCCATTACTGTAGGCTTGTCCAAGTGTCCATCACAAACTGAATGTGGGTGGGTGAGAGGACCCACCCTCCCCCGGGCAGTGAGTGACCCTTAAAGCAGTGTTATGATCAGATTAAAGTGATAAGCCCCCCTGGATCCATAGCTCATAACTCACTAACTCATTGATCTGCTCCTCACCATGTGCTTTGAGGAGATGCCAGGGTGGTGGTAAGGTCATCGTCCCTATCATAAGGCTGCAACTATGGATTATTTTATTAGAGGTTATTATAGCCTATCGATTGCTTTCTCAACTAATCCAACAATCGAGAAGAGCCTTATTAAAATGGTTTATTTATCAACTTTGCCGCATAATGGTGTCATGCAATTATTTTGTGAAAATAGCAGATTTACGAGCTCACAAGGTATTGCAATAAATAGTTTTTGATTATGAATTAACTAATTTTTTCCATTATAGATATTTTTTTCTAACCCATGTGCATACATTTATTTTGAAATAACTACGGGTGAAAATCTATCTGGGCTGGGCCCTTATATAGCCCCCAATGTCAAGACCAGGGACGTGCTGGCCATTGGGAAAAGCGGGACAACTCCCGAATGGCCGGTTCATTCCCGGCCAGTCCAGATAAAATAAAATGTCGGCCTTCGTTCCATTTTGGGGGCTGGGTGGCCAACAAAGTAAATCGTCACTGTCGGGCAGAAACCTCGTATCTCCAAGTTTCAAATTTGTATATTCTTTCGCAAAGTGAAGCCCTGCTTCATCATACAGGCCGCCGCACAAAAGTAGTGAAAACAGCAGATCTACAAGCACAACGCCTCGCACCGCGAGGCGTTGTGCGAGGCGTTGTGTGCTTGTAGATCGGCTGTTTTCACTAGTTTAAATCATTTTTAAAATGATAAATACAAAACAAACGGTTTTGGACATTCAAGGTTTCCACCCGACAATGACGAAATATAACTCATGTAATTGGCCCACTGACTAGGGTGACCATACGTCCTCTTTTGCCCGGACATGTCCTCTTTTAGGGGGCTGTCCGGCCTGTCCGGGGGGGTTTTATAAATTCCTTCAAATGTCCGGGGTTTCGCGCATATCACAGTTAAAGCACAGGCATTTACAATGCACGTTCAATGGTTTGTTTGGAAACACACTGTGAGAGGCGGGTTTCCACCCCTAACCCCGGAACGTGTATTATTCATACTACTCTCTGCCTGCGCTGCGATCCCTCCCTCCCTCAGCCTGTCTCGCTTTCAGATCAGAGGCAGAGCAGCGCGAGCTCTGCAGCAGCTCCGCTGCTCAAGCCAAACGAACGAACTGCAAACGCAATTAATGCTGTTTCACTGATGAAATGCACAAAAAGTGCCAGTGACCAACAATGAGAAGCAGAGCGTTCTGTCAGCAAAGCTGGTACTCTTCTGTGTCTATTTAGGCATTTACAAATAAAAGTTCTTCTGCTTCAAGCCCATATCAACACTGCAAGGTAGCCTACACGACAGTCTGTGTGAGGTGAGAGCTCTTCTGCTAACTAAATTGACAGAATCTTTTGTACAACCTTGTAAAGCAGAACGGCGGTTTGAATAATGGGCTACCTCTCTTTTATTTAGTTACAAAGCTGAACGTTCATACAGGAGTCAAAAGGCATACTTTTATCAGTGGATCTCTCTAGCCTATTAATAGATTTGTAAACGGTCCAATTGGAGCCCCCTCAAAAATGAATACATAACTAATAACATAATTGAGCTGTAAATAAATTATTTTGAAAAAAAAAAAAGATATATATATATATATATATGCGCCGGGTAGAGTGTCCTCTTTTTGGATTTTCAGAATATGGTCACCCTACCACTGACTGGCTTGTCACTTGTCATGATCTGAAATGGCAAATCTTTGAGTAGCAGCAGCGCTATAGAGAGATCTCTCTCTATAGCGCGCAATGAGGGCCTCTACAACTCTTTTTCCCAGGCTGAATCAGGGGCCCAGCATGTCCCTGGTCAAGACCCTAACAACATCCCTGCTACAACCCACAGAGATACAGTAGAAGGCTACAGCGTTTAATTCTAGCCAAACACCCCTCCAGCTCATTTGACTGAACCTGATTTATGTTCAGCTGTGAGCCAGTGTCGTACAGTGAAAACAGCAGATCTACAAGCTCACGATGCATATAGCGCTGCAGTGCTTTGTGATCTTTTAGATCTGCTCATTCTGGCGCAAATGCACTGCCAAGTTTAGTAACTCGGGCTTAATTAGGCCACAGGGAGACCTGATTAGTGAATCAACAGGTGGTGAGTGTTTGTTGGAGTGAAAACAAGAATAGCTACATTTGTACACAGGTTTTCAGTTGCTGTTGAAATCAACAACTCTTCACCTGTTGAAGAGTTGTTGATGACAACAAGTCCTGTCAAACCGTCCTGTGTGTGTGTGTGTGTGTGTGTGTGTGTGTGTGTGTGTGTGTGTGTGTGTGTGTGTGTGTGTGTGTGTGTGTGTGCGTGAGTGCGTGTGCGTGTGTGTGACCTAGTGCTTTATTGATGGAAACATGTCTGTTGTTATGTGCATATGGAGGAGTGGTCACGTTGGGTGAGAGACCAGGCATGTGCACACATAGACATCAAAGGGGGCTTGAGCCCCTGCCCTTTTACTCATCAGTAAAAAATGCCCTCTCCAGACCACGAATGCAGTTTTTACTATAGTTAAAGAAATGCAAATGCCCCTCTTTCCATGCCATACCTGAAGGCAGCATTCAAGAGAATTGCCTTGTCCAAACTCTCCTGAACTTGAATGCAGCATCCATGCCGTTACGCCACATCTCCAGTATTCACTTGATTATGCTTGATTCTGTGTGGTATCAAGCACCGGAAATAGCCGACCTCCAAGCTCACAACACGTCGCAGCGTGACACGTTGTGAGGTCTGCTAATTTCTATAGTTTCACCAAAAGGCCCCTTTTCGAAATGTCAGCCCCTGCCTCTCTAACATTCTCTGCACGTCCCTGGTGGAGACGATCAGCGTGGCAGCCCAATAGGATTGTGGGGGTTTTAAGACGCTGCCATTTTGGTGCATGTGCAAGGTTAGGGCAGCAGGCTGGGCTGGGTAATCAATTAGCAGATCAGCGATTAGACGAGGGCTTTCTCAGTCACCTGCATCACTACATAATACCATAATCCAAGCCAACCATATGCTGCTATGGCTGCCAACTGGGTGCCACTCCTTTCCATTGCATTGCCTCGTAGTCATACGCTGCATTCATCACATGCACCATACAAGTGTCACACACATAATGCATATTATAGCCTACGCATATGCGCACGCACACACTCTACATGCACGCATAACGCATGGACGTAACACCCATCACCACCACCACTCAAACACCACACACATGGTGAAAATATCGAAAATAGCATTTATTTTCGGTGCTTGATACCACACTGAACTAAGCATAATCAAGTCAATACTGGAGATGTGGCGTAATGGCATGGATTACTACACAGAGAGGGCAATTCTTTCAACATAAGCTGCATTCAAGTTCAGGCAATGCTGCCTTCAGATATGGCATGGAAAGAGGGCATTTGCATTTATTTCACTATAGTAAAAACTGCATTCATGGTCTGGAGAGGGCACTTTTTACAGATGGGTAAAAGGGCAGGGGCTCAAAACCCCTTTGATGTCTATGTGTGCACGTGCCTGCTCTGGACCCCTAACTGTTCCCGATGAGCAGGTTGGTGGCTTGCATGGTTACCTCCGCCATTGGTGTGTGTGTGTGTGTGTGTGTGTGTGTGTGTGTGTGTGTGTGTGTGTGTGTGTGTGTGTGTGTGTGTGTGTGTGTGTGTGTGTGTGTGTGTGTGTGTGTGTGTGTGTGTGTGTGTGTGTGTGAATGGGTGAATGGGTGAGTGTGAAATACATTGTAAAGCCCTTTGGAGAAAAGCACTCTATAAATGCTGTCCATTTACCATCAAGACCACTGTGGCCTCAGGGCATATCATGTTTTGGCGGGCAGAAGGCCAAGCTGTCCTTCATGGCATTCCTGCTCTTGTTCTAATGCTCATTGTAACATCGAACCATTTCTGTCTACCCACTCTGTGTCACAGTCAGAGGAGGGCTGTAGACAGTTCAGAAACCTGCCCACATCATCAGTAGGCAGGTTTGGTCCTTTCAAAAAAGTTTTCAGATATATATGTTACAGTTAGTTTGAGAAACCAAACCAAACCAGTTAGATTGGGAAAGGAGCGCTTGTTTTAGTTCACCTGGATGTGGAAGAAGCCCATGGATTAGTCCCACGCTGGTGAATGCTAACCTGGTGAATGCTACTATGCCTAACCCTAACCCTAACCTCAGTAAAACTATGCCTAAACCTAACCCTAATCCTAACCCTAACCTCAGTAAAACTATGCTTAAACCTAACCCTAACCTCAGTCAAATTATTCCTAGTTCCCTGAAGGAGGCACCTTGTGCCCAAAAACGAGCGTTCCTGTTCTCATATATCTTTTTTTATTAATGCAAGAACAATGCTTATATTTCAGCATGTTGAACTTTCTAGGAAGAGAATGGTTGTAGTTTCTATAGCTTGGAATGCCATCGATGATTTCATTGCTAGGCAGGTTTCCGAACCGTACGCAGCTCACCAATGATATGGAGAGTGAGTAAACTGAAATTATGCATTATTAAGCATTAAGCAAGTGCTCCTTTAAAATAGCTAAAATATCAACGTATACTTTGAACTGTTAAATGAACGTTGCTAAACTAGCGGCTGTGATAGCTGAGTGGTTAGTGAGCCCGCCTATATGAGGTCCCAGAGGTCCCAGGTACGATTCCAGCCCTCAGTAATGTGTCAGAGTGTCCCTGAGCAAGACACTTGGCCCCTAACTTCTCCCTCCTCTGCGCTCCTTTGTGGGCAGCGCTCAGATGGGTGAATCTGAAAAGTGAAGTTCCCCCAAGGGATATGATGGTATAACAAACAAGAAAAGGCCTCACGTGACAGCCTAGTGTCAGTGATGTCATTCCAGTTGACACAGAAGTGGACAATGTGAATATAGGCTGCCTGCGTTATCATTCTTGAATGATAATGTTACAACCTTTCACTCGGGATATTAGGTACACCAGTAAGACTCCCTAATCGGGAGATAAGCGACCGTCACGTCGCATACACAAACTTTAGAAGGCCAATCAGGAGGGAATATGGGAAATGGGGCAGATCCATGTTGATGACTTGACTTTAGAGATACTGAGTAGTGCTTTGTGTGATTTTAGGGCAAAAATCTGTAGGAGCAGTGTCCAAAAATGTGTTTTGCAAAAATCGACCTGATGGTGGCGCTAGAAGAGGGCCATGGGAGAAATCAGGGGGTTGTGATTTGCCATCCAAGGAGTGTGCGTGCAAAGTTTGGCATCGATAGGGCCAACGGTGGCAGAGATAAGAGTAGGGGCAAAAGTGTGACGTGACGTGACGTGACGTGACGTGATGTGACGTGACGGACAGACGGACATGAGTTATGAGTTACAACTTTCAGCTTTTGAGATTCACTGGTTATACTTTCTGTGCCAGGGAGAGCCTGTGTAGCCTTTAACCTTTCATGTCTGCAAGCGGCTATTAAGGCATGGTGAACGGCCACCCCACAAGCTCACACTAAACGTAGTCTGACGCGGTCGCACACCTAGCGTAATCAATTACAGTGACAGAGGCTCTGAACCACAATGAGTCACAATGCCTGGGTTTTACCGGAGAAAATCTTAGGTAAGCCTCTGAATGTCTGGGCTGTATAAACAGAAGACTTTGATTGGTCCTCCTCAACCACTTTTCAATAGTTTTGAGGCAGATGTTAGATAGCTATCCAGGGGCGTCACATGGGGGAGAAAAGTGGGACTGAGTTACTAGGGCCCAAGGTGGAGGGGCCTTAACTATTTTATACTTTAGCTATTGAAAAATAGCAGATATACAGGTGCCGCGCTGTGAGCTTGTAGATCTGCTATTTTTTGAAAAGTCGTGAAAATCGATTAAATATTAAATAGGTCTATAATGTATTTTTTAAGCAAACATTAAAACTAAAATGTTGCTTCTGGGGGGTCCCTGGAACTAAATATTTTGAGATGGGGGTCTGTGGCCAAAAACATATACATTTTGGGGGTCCTTCACATGAAAGAGTTTGAGCACCACTGACATAGAAACATAGGTTTAAAAAAAAAAATAGCAGATATACAAGCTTGCAGCGCGGCACTCGGTGCCACGCTGTGAGCTTTTATATCTGTTATTTTTCAATAGTTAAAGCACAAAATAATTGTGCGGGGGTGAATCCTTGAACCCAGGGCCCAAAATTTGGTGTGACACCCTTGTAGCTATATAGTCAGGCTACTTACTGCGAGACTCCCCAGACCTTTACCACACCAAACCAAGTCCCAGTCTTCATTTCTGCTCCGAGTCATCACGCACGCAGTGGTGTGAGCTGTGATTGGTCTAGTCTAGAGTACAGTATGTGTACTGTATGTACTGATACACATGCACATACTGTACAAGATACATCCATAGAAACCCTGTTCTAGGCAGCTTGGCCCTTGGCTGTTGGTGGTTATGTAAGTGAAGATGAATTCTTTGTTTCTTTGTGTCAACCCATCTTCTTTTACACAACTGCTCCGGTGTGGAAACCCCCCAGGTGTGCAAAAAGCTTTAAATTATATAATCTCTGAAATGGATAATCATAAACATGACTGTCTGATGTATAAGTTATGTCACCCTTCCTCCCCTCCTATTTGTAATCTGTCTAACAAAAAACGTTCTGAATCATCATCTGAAACTCTTGAAGGCAGAACTATTTGCTTGTCAAGACAACTCCTCATTAAATGATCAGGGCTACTGATATTACTGATTATTATTATGGGATGCATATTAGGGCATTAACGACTTGTGATTTTTGTAAGTCGACTCGACTCAATAAAAAGTTGAGTTGAAGTCGACTTTATCGTTTGATGACACCATCACATCATACACGACTCCCAATTATGTTGGGGGGTCCCCAGATGATTAACTTAATGTGCAACATTGTTTTCTCACTCAACTGTAAACAAACCAACATAACGCTTAAGTATATAGAGGGTATCTGCACAATTCTAAACAATTTAAGTACTTTTTAGTATCTCTAAAATGACAAATTAAACATTGTCCAAATTGTCCAAATTGTCAAATATTAGAGGCAGAATTGTGAAAATAGACGATCTGCACGCCTTGCGTTGCGAGGCGTTGTGAGCACGTAGGTCTGCTATTTTCACAATTGCACCGTGTTATACCAAATGTAACGCCTCAACTCTTAGTGCTCGTCAGGGTGGGGGGGTCCCCAGTTAAAATATAATTATTCTGGGGGTCGCGGCCTGAAAAGGTTGAGAACCACTGTAATATTGGATCACTCTGTCCCTGACAAAAAACAATCCTACTGTTTGAATGCTGCGCAGACGCACACATGGAGCAAAAATAATGATAGAAAAAAAATACAATACAAAGGATCTTTTTTTAACTTCGACTTTCGACTTTGTCTGGTGGGAGTCGACTTGTGCAATGAAGTCGACTGAGTCGACTTGTCGACTTTTTTGTTAAGTGCCTCAAAACAACGCCAAGTGCAACCTTCCTATTTTTCTTCCATTTATTAATTTCAATAGATTCTGTTTAATACTCAAGTGTCAAGGAAGCAAGGAAAGCATATCTGTTCATTATGTCTCATCATCTCCCACTTCCTTCTCAATATTCCCTCTTTCCTTCAGACTCAGACATTATTGTGTAAGCCAGATGTATCTGTAAAGCTTTTCTCTATTGAAACACTTTATCACTCCATAAAGTTGCTATTAGCACCCATAGTGGACATAGGGCATTCTCAAAACAGGAAACCACTGAAAATGGGTCATACTGTACTCCCAAGTAGGCTATTATGTGTTTAATTACTGTTAAATGTACTGCGCTGGCTGTTCTTCAGGAAGAAAGTGTGACGTGTCTGCCTCGAGGGAAGATCAGATTCACAATAGATGTTAGGTGAGACTGTGTAAGATTATGAGACCATTTTTGACAATATCCTCCTGTAAGATTGTGTAACCCTTTCCCTGGACAGCAAACAATTATATATACAAGTATTTTGATAACACCTTCTGTGAAGCCCATAAGGCAATATAGATACTTTTATAACATATTATATAACACAATACTTTGTGAGTTTCTATAAGCTGTCTTAATACCCTATGTCTATGATGGTATCTTATTGTATCAACCAGGCCTGGAATTTCGTCATTTTAGGGGATTTTCTTTTTTTGTAGGATAGGAATTCACAATCTTTCAGCTTCAGCCTATTCCTTTTGATCACCTGTAAAGATGATTACCGGTATGTGGATGTACGACTTGTATAAATGTATGAGTTGATCAAATACACTAAACTAAAACTAAACTAAACTAAACTAAACTAAAGGCCACTTGGCCATTTTTTGAAGGCACAAAGGCCAGGGCAGGAAGGTCATCAAATAAAACAAGATTTTTAGTCCATTGAAATAATTAATTAAATTCAAGGGTTAAATGTAATATGTCGACTATCTGATGTGAAATAAACACATTGGTATTTACAAATCAAAGATACTGGATTGGTTTAAAAATGAGGACTCAACAAAAGACACTGGTGTCGAAAGAGACATATTGACAAGACAGAGACAGAGGAGAAAGTACTGTCAACTGCTAGGGGCATTAAGGCCACTGTGGCCTCAGGTCATGCCATTTTTTGAGGGGCACAAGGCTAAACTGAGGGGCAACAACGGCCATGGACTTCATGGCCTCCCTAAAATTCCTGCCCTGGTATCAACAGTGATAAGGCATTTATAAGATAAGGTTTGATGTTTGTTTTTTTGCCTCTTTCTTAGGTAATATTTGACAATTTGGCCCACATTTCTTTAAATTGTTATAGTATAGTTTGTCGGTTACTTTTGACGTGATGGTATTATTATTTTTATAGGTATTAAAATGTATTAAAAGTCCTTAAATTGTCAGTGTAGAAATGTGCAGATACCTTGTATACACTTACCGTATACACTTACAACATACTGTATGTTGGTTTGTTTACTGTTGCGTGAGAAAACTATATTTGTTGCACATTATAATTCATCTGGGGACCCCCAAAATCATTTGGCGCCGAACCCCAGGGAACCATTCTACATAATGAATGGACGGAGTGGTTATTATGACATCTTGTTTGCTTTAAGGGACAATTTCCACAGCCAGACCATCAGGCGGCTGAACATGTGCTGGCTGCTGAGCCCCACTGCACATGGTCATATTTATCTATGAGTTTGTCTTAACTTTGTGAGCACCTCTTAACTACCACCGCTTGTATGCGAGAGCTGGCGAGAACTACTGGGAACTCAGATTACCTCTTAACCATCTGGACTGGAGTCTTCACCTTTTGAACTGTTTAGAAACTTTTTTTCTCCTTTTTTATAAATATTAACCACCTGAACCCTAGTGTCCATATCTGAGAACTTTATCCAAAAATAGCCAATCTACAAGCTTGTAGATCGGCTATTTTCAGCTAAGAGGTTTGGTGTAGAGTGGGAAAAGAGCAGATTAAGTACAGAGTGAAAGGTCAAGTTTATTAAGTATTGACGGCTCAAGTGGTTACATATCTGAAAACACACATTGACATGAATCCAAAATACACGGATGATTGTGCTGTCTATGAACAGGTTGTGGGGGTCCCTGCTTCATCTCTCTCTCAACTAAGGGGTCCTTGGCCTGAAAACATTGAAGACCCCTGCAAAGTGGGTGCCGTGGCCGTCCAACATTTGGAATTTATCAACATCACTTCAGTTTCACCACTTATACTTAGTAAAACAGACCTGAGTTGCACTGTACTTGGTGCGATCCTTTTCAGCCTATACTGCAAAAATAGCAGATCTACAAGCCCCCACCGCATCACGATGACGTGGCGCGTTGTGAGCTTGTAGATCTGCTATTTTTGGTGAATGTTCCCCCCCAGCTTCAAGTGGTCAAGTATTATGTTATTTTCAATCTGTCCTGAATGGAAATGGATATCTCAAGTTTTCCTCGTGATATGATATTTACGTACCATAATTTGACATAAATGTGAGGTGCTGTGCCGTGGAAGGAAAGGTTGTTTACAGGGGTGCCCTAAGCCAAAACAGTTGCAGAACCTCTGCTCTGGAGCATTCGGGTGGCCTTGGCTCTCATAATTATCTTCACCATGCAGGCAGGAATGGCCGGAAATACGCACTCAACGCACTGGTGTGCCATGTTGTTGTTCGTTTATTCGGTGCACTTGGTGCATTGTCGTTCGGAAATCCAGTGCGCCGCGCACCGTGTGTGAAGATGGGGTTTACCGGTGTGGTGTGTCGGTGCAGTGTTTTGATTGGTTGGTTTTCATGGCCGACTTGGCCGTGGTCTCCAGCGCTTCTCAGAGTTGAACATTGGTAGAAATGATAGCAAAATGCAGCATTTGCGGCTTAATTGGTCGTTTGGGCTTGATAGTTTCACATGCATCAATGTGTAAACCAAAAGAAGATGGGAAAATGTTATGAATGAAATTATATTTCATAGCAACGTTACTTAAAGGGATATTCCACTTTCAACAGGGAGCAGTGGTAGGGCCTCTCTCCACATACACACCCATTGTAACTTCAAACTTCATTTTAACCATGATAGATTCATTAAAAACACACATTATTTTTTCTGGTTACTCATACTACCCTCCTAATACATGAGCAGGCTGTGTTTTTTCGATAACTTTTTTTCATTTATTTTTAATAGTTATTTGGTAAAATGGAAAAAATGAAATTCAAAAAATAAATTATTAAAAATAAATGAAAAAAGTTATGGAAAAAACACGGTCTGCTCACGTATTAGGATGGTATTATGAGTCACCAGAAAAAATAATGGGTGTTTTTAATTGATCTATCATGGTTAAAATGAAGTTTGAAGTTACAATGGGTGTGTGTGGGGAGAGGCCCTGGGCCTGGAGGGCCTGGTAACATTTACATCAAATATCTAAATATTGAATCAAGCTAATTAAAAGCTATTCAGGGTATTCATAAAAGCCTGATTAGATGATAAAATTACCAAAAGTTTTTTTGAAAGTGTTATATCCCTTTAACAAGCATTTACTGTCAATAGAACTGTTGTAAGAGAAAGCTAAGCTAGCCAAGGTTTTAGGGTTTCAACTGGTCATTTGTAAATAAGCCACACTGAGTGCACCGTACAACGTTACCGCCCACTGCACTCACTACATACACTGAGTACACAGCCGGTGCGTATTTCCGAACGCACCCTGTATCTCCTGTTTCTGTTGCATGAGGCACCTTGATGTAAAATACATCCCTAATAAAACCCAGGACATGACACTAGTATATCACAGGGACTTGCATCCAATCCAACCCTTGATGCTGAATGGCAAGCAGGGAGGTATTGATGCCTAGCCTGGTCCAGTCATTTCGTGGATCGGATTCTGGTCCTGCTCTACCGAGACACTCGAGTTATATAGTGAGTTTTCGACACATTCTCCTAGCAACATCTCCTTATACGGTCATCGCCATTGTACAGGTTATGGCGTCGGCCCAGCAACGCATGCTGTCTATGACGCTAGTTTCGTGTGTCATGCCGTCTATGACGAGTCCCTGTGACACGAGGGATTATCTCCATATACAGTATAGGGTTCTCAAGATCTCCATGTATAAGCCAAAATGCCTAACGTTGAGCTCGACACTATGGGTTTCCCCATAAGTGGGATTCTTAGCTTGTTGCCCCGAAACGTTGGTAACACCACCACTGCTAAAAGCTCTTGCACTGTAACTGCACCTGGGGTGTTTAGCTCATGGTTGAAAATAAAATACAGTATTCTTAGCTCCACAGTAGTAAACAGGACTTAACAGAGATTATACATAATTATCTCTGTCTGTACACAAGAAAATAGGATTTACTCTGTTGTGCAAAATATACTGTACACCAGTAGTGATATTCAACTGGCGGCCTGCGGGCCAAATTCCGCCCCAGCGGAGCATTCTTGTGGCCCCTGGAGAACATTCCATATTCCAATGTATAAATACGTTTAAATTTCATTTCTTTTTTCACCCTGGAGCTAGGTAGCTCGGCAACATAAGAGCTCAACAGATGAGTTCTGAGTGCAGTTCATCCATCCATTTGCTCCAAAGAATTGATTCACCTGGATTGTGTCCTTCTTCCATCTCCTCCATCATCATCCACTTCAAACACATAGTGCTCTTAACAATCGGGTGCTCAAAAAAAATACTTTCATTTGTGTAAACACGCCACCTTGCCAGCCTGTCTCAAATACTCTTCCGCACTGTGTGGAGTTTGCATGTTCTCCTCGTGTCTCCTAGGGTAGATGCCCTCACAAAAACATGCAGTAGTCCTTACCTCCCCCTAGCCAGCCAGGTGCTCCCCAATTCCCCTGGCGCGGCAGGGGGAGAGCGGAAACCAGGACTACAGGTTAGGTAGTTGGCAATGGGTGAGAAAATGGGTTGCAAAACCGTGGGATAAAAAATACTCTTCCGCAAAGACGCTTCCATGCCAATGACCCTTGCAAACATACTGAAATACTGTATCTACTTCCTCTTTTCTTCTAAGCCTGTGCTCTATAAAGGACTGGCACAGAACACATCACAATGCATGAATGCAGTATGAAGTAAGTTACTATTGCCTATTGGACATACGTATGTCCATTGTGTCTTATCGGACATACAGCACACAACAAACGGTCAAACGATTAACCATGACATTTTTTTGTTCATTTCTGTTGTCTTGTGGCCCCGGACTTCATTTGATTTTACAATTGTGGCCCGCTGCCTAAACTAGTTGAATACCACTGCTGTACACTAAGGCTGGCCGATATTAGGAAAACCTTCGATATTCGATAATGTTGTTGAATACCTCGATATCAATATTACTCACGATATTAGTAAAAACTATTGCATTATATGGTTTTTAATGTGTTTTTCTGCTTTAGGTCCACTGCCTGCCTATAACCCAGATAATGAATAGCATATCCATGCAAGCACACTGCACATTACACAAAGAAGGGTTAGGTAGGTTAGGTTTTATTGAAATAACCACACCTGGTTACAGATGGACTGCTTTTTTGCAGGTGCTACGTGCGTGCATAGTGTGTCTGTTAATTAATTTGACACATACACCAATACCTCATTTCAAGCCGTCTTCGTCGATATGTATACCTTGCATGTTGATACCTCGCTATCGATACATTTTCGATATATTGCCCAGCCTGACTGTACACTAGGGCATTCACCAAATATTCGAATATTCGAATATCAAAGACGAATATTCGCTTATTTTCTTTATTGTTTTCTCTTTAAAAATATATAGTTTATAAAACTTGGCTAGATAGGAAGTCATAAGAAATGGTTGTCAATGCCACTGGTGGATGAATTTGTACCTAACGCTAACCCTAACCCTTTTTAGGCAGCGACCCCCAAAATAAACATATTTGAACTGGGGACCTCCACCCTGACAAGCACTTGGAATTGTAGGTATTACATTTAATGTGACTCGGTTCCGCAGATAAATATTGTGAAAATAGCAGATCTACATGCTCACATTGTGAGCATGTAGATCGGCTATTTTCACTATGTTCGCCTCTTGCTTACTTAATATTTGACAGTTTGGCCAGTCCTGTCGAATATTCGACTATTCGAATACTTTGAGGTCGAATAATTCGAATACTAAAAATCACTATTCGTGAATGCCCTACTGTACACCCATACTGTGTACATAATTAGGCATGTTTACAGGCATGATATTGATAACTTCACATAACCCAGTACATACCGGTAGATATTTAGGCACTTTTTAAAATATCTCTAGAATACACCAAATAATGTACCTCTCTCGCGCTCTAATAAAATAAACGCTTTACAAGAGACGTCTGTCATCCGTGAATACAACCCGACTGGATGGATGTCAGCTTTGGCATTTTGTGACGTCTCATAGGCCATTGTTGTCTAATTATGGCACACATATACTGTAAGAAGAACCTGATAAAATGCTTAACCCATTTAGGGCCTAGAATTATTGAACGCTTTAACCAGTGGAAAAATAGCAGATATACAAGCTCACAGCGCGGCACCGAGTGCCGCGCTGCGAGCTTGTAGATCTGCTATTTTTGAAAAAGTCGCGAAAATGCGTGCAAATCTTTGAACATATGTATTTTCAAAGCGAACGTTTGTAACTCAAATTTTGCTTCTGGGTGGTCCCTGGAACTAAATGTTTTGAGATGCGGGTCCGTGGCCAAATACATGTCATTTTGGGGGTCCTTCACATGAAAAGGTTTGAGAACCACTGACATAGTAGTCTCTCAAGAACAGACTAACTGAGCGCCAGTTAAGTGAAAAGGACCGTTTCTTTGACCATGGCTGGCCAGATTGCTGAAACATAGGGTTTTTCAAAAGATCTTAGAAGGATTCAAAAGACACTTATAGAATCGGGTATTTTCACGATTAAAAAAAATAAATAGCAGATGTACAACACGCTTGTATATCTGCTATTTTTCAATAGTTAAAGCATAAAATAATAATACACAATGATATGTACCCGTTCTAAATGTGTTAATAACCTACATGGCTAAATGCCAACATGGTCCATGACAGTTCATCTTGTCACAGTGTCGTTCTCCTGTTTCCATTGTGTTGTTCTCTGTGTATAGAGTCACTGAATGGAAGTATCCTCCAGTGGCCCTAAGACACAAAAGAGTGACAAGAGTTATTGTACTCCTCTGTGTGGTGGTGTGTAATAATAAGGCAGTGAGAGTCATGTCAGGTTGCATAAGGCCCGGGCCACGCCTTGCAGTATAATCCCTAGCAGCAGGTCAGGGTAGAGGATTTGGGATAGCCTATATTTACCCCCATTAAGAGGGTTGCTCTGATATCACTGCACCTACAGGTAGCTAGCTAGCAGCTACCCCACAAACTGTTCATAGTAGGGCATTCACCAAATATTCGAATATCAAAGTCCCTATTCGACGTTGTTCACCAAAGTCGAATATTTTTTTTAATTTTTATTTTCTCTTTAAAGAATATATAGTTTATAAAGCTTGGCTAGATAGGAAGTCATGAGTTGTCAATGCCCCTGGTGAATGAATTTTTTAATGCTCTATATACCAGGGGTTCTCAAACCTTTTTAGGCCGTGACCCCCAAAATAAGCATATTTGAACTGGGGACCCCCACCCTGACAAGCACTTGGAATTGTAGGTTACATTTAATGTGACTCGGTTCCGCAGATAAATATTGTGAAAATAGCAGATCTACATGCTCACAACGCCTCGCATTGCGAGGCATTGTGAGCATGTAGATCGGCTATTTTCACAATGTTCACCTCTTTAATATTTAACAGTTTGGCCAGTCCTGTCGAATATTCGACTATTCGAATACTTTGAGGTCGAATAATTCGAATAATAAAAATTACTATTCGTGAATGCCCTAGTTCATAGCCCTGTGTGGGTCCTTATTATACTGTCTGTCATGATACAGTATGTGCCTTATGCTTCTTTCTCTGCTGTATCAGTGTGTTTAAATAACAAAGCCTATTGCAACAATTTAGTTAAGGTCGCAGTTTACCATGAGAAATGTCACAGCTTGTCTCTCTCTGTGTGTTTGTGTGTGTGTGTGTGTGTGTGTGTGTGTGTGTGTGTGGGAACAGTATCTCTGTAGCCATTAAACGAAACGGGTTTCTTACATTGATGCTCCTACATCATGCAAGCTCTGTGTGTGTGTGTGTGTGTGTGTGTGTGTGTGTGTGTGTGTGTGTGTGTGTGTGTGTGTGTGTGTGTGTGTGTGTGTGTGTGTGTGTGTGTGTGTAGGCGGGGGGTGGGGGGGGGGGGGGTGTTGTCTGGCCCTGTTACAGATGTTGTCCAAAAATCATGCAGATCGGTACACAGTATCTCTGTAGCCATTAAACGAAACAGGTATTTCTTACATTGATGCTCCTACATATTATCATGCAAGCACCAGTTAAAGTTACTTTCCATCCCTCATATACTGTGTGCACAGTGCACACCCCATAACCCACACACTGCACATCATTTCGGAGCTCATATCTTTGAACGGGTAAGGACTAGTTTCAATATAATTTTAGTTGGACCTCACTAATTCTCATTAGCCTATAATATGTTTAAAAATCACACCCGTGTGAAGTGGAGCTGTGTGTGTGTGTGTGTGTGTGTGTGTGTGTGTGTGTGTGTGTGTGTGTGTGTGTTTGTGTGTGTTTGTGTGTGTGTGTGGATCATGTGTACCGATTTTTGTGACATTTGAAGAAAATATGTAGGAAAAGGAGCAAAAAGTGTGTTTTGGAGAAAATTCAAGATGGCGGAAAATCTATCATGGCGCAAATGGGCGTGGCCTATATGGGGAGATGCGTCATGACCCAAGGAATCCAGGGAAAAAATATTTTTAATTTTCCGACCTACGGTTCAAGAGTTACAGGCCAAAACGTAAAGTGGGGTGTTATGGCGCCACCATGCGGCCAAATGACACAATTATTTTTTATTTAATCCTTGAAATCATTATGAACCTCCTCTCCAAGTCTTGAAATTGTAGCCCCTATGGTTTGCGAGAGACAAATAATTGAATGTGAGTTTTTGCGATTCCCATTATAAGTCAATGGGGAAAATTAATTCACTAATAAATTAATATCAATTAAACTATTGAACCTTTCTCTTAGCAAGTTACTAGCCCACGATTCCCGAGTAAGCCGGTCGATTTGACATATGGCGCGAGTGTGTGGTGGCAAAACTGTGGGACTAGTAGCGTGCCGAAGTTTAGGAAGTTCAGGCTACATACAGACACACACACAGACAGACAGACACACAGACAGACAGACCCACACGGCCACGTATAGGGAGCCTGTGCTTCACACAGCTCCAAAAAAAATCTAATCTGTCTGTGTCTCAGAGGCGGTCTGTGGACAGTTCAGAAACCCATCTACCAGTGACATGGTTGGTAGGCAGGTTTGGACATTTCATAGATAGCTTCATAGACTTGTTTGTCAGCACTATCATCAGTGTTGTGCAAATTCATGCTTTTTGGATTGTTGACTTTCCATTAATATTTGTGTATTTTCAGATATTTAACCACTTAAACCTTACTTAGTAAACTTGATGTTTGGTTCTGTACTTGGTCTGTTCTTTTTTCTCTCTTCACCAAAACCCAAAAATAGCCAATCTACAAACACACAACGCCTCGCTGCATGAGGCGTTCTGTGCTTGTAGATCGTCTATTTTCTGCAAATGTTCCCCTCAGAATAGAGAATCTAAGATTTGAGTGTTAATGAAAAAAAAAAAAAAAAAAAGTCCAATAACACAAAGATTTGGAGACCCCCAGTAGTGGCCAAAGGGCCTTTCTGTGTGGAGTTTGCATGTTCTCCCCGTGTCTCCTAGGGTAGATACCCTCACAATAACATGCAGTAATACTGTCTAATGCCTCCCCCTGGCCAGCCGGGGCGCCTGATGGAGGGGAAAGGAACTGGTTGGAATAACATGTTCCTTCCACGCGCTATGTACAACCGGGGAAGCTCCCCCTGTCAGGTGAAAAGACGCTGCCTGCTCACTCCTCATGCACTGAAGGAAGCATGAGCTGCAGTTCGGGGCTCTCCCCAGGCTGGCAGAGGGAGAGCAGAACCCAGGATTACAGCTTAGGCAATTGGTGAAAAATGGGTTATAAAATCGTGGGACGAAAATGTATTAAAAAGAAAAAGACGTGAGATGGTAAAAATGCACCAACATTTTTTGTGACATGTTGTGAGCTTGTACATGTGCTATTTTTGGTGCTGGCTCACATCCAAGTATACATCATGCCCGCTAGTGGTTGTGGGGTCACCCTTTGTTCAGCTTTGTTTACCCCCTACAATATGTTCATTTCCCTTGTGCTAGCTCGCTAGCTCTTATACTGGGTCAGTGAGCTAAGCTGTATTAGCTTAGTTTTACTCAGGGTGGCTAATGCTAAGTAGCTGAGCAAACAACAGGTGGCAAAGACATGACTCGAATATGAACATGTGTTTATTTTGTATGTTTTCTGTCTCTTCATTTGCTTTCGAATTCTTTAGGACACTTGAGATGTGTGTGTGTGTGTGTGTGTGTGCGTGTGTGCGTGTGTGCGTGCGTGCGTGCGTGCGTGCGTGCGTGCATGTGTGTTGTGTGTAGGCCTTAAAGTGACTTATCCATTTTCTATGAAAGAAAAAGATTGTCACCAGATTAACCTTAGCCAAATCCCCAACCGCCCTTTTCCTTAATGGAAAGGGTTAAATACAGTGATTTTTACTTTCAGGATTTAAACCAAAAAGTTGTGCATTTAGCTGAGAACCTTTGTACCTTCAAAGTAGACCTTAAGATCATTAAATATTATTGTCCCAAATTGTTTATTTACAGTAACAGAACCTTGTCTTTTAGGCTAGCTATATATGTAAGGTGACCAGACGTCCCGGTTTGGCCGGGACTGTCCTGTTTTCAAACTGCGTGTCCCGGTGTCCCGACAAATATCTCTAAAACACTGATATGTCCCGGTTTTCAACTTTCACTACAAAATTGTCCCGGTTTTTGGCAAATAAAAGTAGCTGTTTTCAGTGGTTGCAGAGACGTTTATCCTGATCTTTTCATGACAGTCACAGCATGCTCACCTAACCAATCAGAAAACATGAACAAATACATTGCGTGTCTGAATTCAATGCTGAGGCTGTTTGTCAATCACTCACTGCCTGTATGCAACCCTGTATGTGAAAGTGCACGGACGTTAGAGTAACTATGGGCACGTGCGTGCGGGGTAACGTGCACATTGCTGTGAGGGTTCCGGTTTTAGGCAACAATGGTTCACGTCCCGGTTTGAGAGGCTGAAAATATGTGACGTGATAGGGTCCTGGACTTTGATCTGGTTATTGATTCTAAGTTTTGTTTTGAGCCAAATGTCAGTGGCTCATTTTTGTCTATAGCATTTAGTGTGAACATTATATCCTAAAGCTTAATATGTTTTTTGATAATTTTATTAAAAACATGCTGTTCGTGTGTGTGTGTGTGTGTGTGTGTGTGTGTGTGTGTGTGTGTGCCTGCCTGCGTGTGTGATCAGTGTTCACGTGATGTGAGTACAGTAACTGGTGAGTCAGACTACAGGTAGAGTTAAGCTTGTCTGACCCATATGGACCTTAAAGACCAGCTAAAATGAAAACATATGTTTGCCACACATAGCCGTAGAACATAGCCGTTATTAACAATAGAGGCCAAAAGACAGTACAAAATAACATTTCATTGTCTGAATTTTTGTCAAAATCTCAATAACCTTTTGTCAAACGAAATTGTAACTTGTCATTAGATTGCATCAGCAAGCCCTTATTGTGAATCATTCTGTTCACCTGTGTGAATCCCATAGCTCAATGTTCACCCACATGCGGCTGATTCCCTTTATGGAGACACTGCTGGGCTGCTGCTCTGTTCTGAATCCAATGACATCTGTGGACGGTACACTACAGTACAAATGCTCTGGTTTTACATTCAAACATTGCTCTAAAATATGTATCTGAAAGTTGAGTTGAGAATTGCAATGACAAACAAACACAGCCTCTTTCTGCCTTGCGGTCTGTGCCGACAGCAGAAGCTATACTGTATCCCATAGTCCGAGAGGACAGGAAGGTCGGCTGAGACTGTGATTGCCTAGCCTCGTGTAGCCAGGCTTACTCATCTGCGAAGAGAAAAGCCTGGTGACAATATGAAGCAGAGAGAGTTCGAGGAGGTGGGGCTGAATTTTCCCGGAAGTTGTCTTTTTTTCACAGTGCGGTGTCCCTGCAAACATATTACCCGCTGAAAAAAATATGTTCTACTTCTCCCACTGCTTCGGTTGCGCTCGCAATAAACAATATACAAACAAAAACATTGATTTGGACAATGTTACACATATGACGAGCGAGTTAAGAGCTACAATCTTTGTGTTTGTTTCGTTGGGGAATGTAAACAGACCCGCACCACATGAAATAACTTCCGTTAAACGCAGCACTTCCGCCACTTCAGCTAAAACCAACCAGAAGTCATATCTTGCCGTGATTGCCTGAGACACAACCACAGCCTCTGTTTTACTGCTGCAGGAATCTTCCAAATGAAGGCTGCAGCTTGACTTTAACTGAAGACTGTCTGTCTGTCTGTCTGTCTGTCTGTCTGTCTGTCTGTCTGTCTGTCTGTCTGTCTGTCTGTCTGTCTGTCTGTCTGTCTGTCTGTCTGTCTTTCTATCTATCTATCTATCTATCTATCTATCTATCTATCTATCTATCTATCTATCTATCTATCTATCTATCTATCTATCTATCTATCTATCTATCTTTACTAGAACGTCTTTAATTATGTTGCGTTATAACAGAATAATAACATAAATATACCATTTAACTAGATATGAACAATGTGGAACTTTCCTATATCAGCTGCACAGTTGTCTTAAAATGATGTCCTTATTACAATCATTTCTGGAAATAAATGGATTTTCCTTATTTCTCCTCTCCCACTCTTTTTCCCCTTGCAGATCTGATAGTCAAAGTGGTCCAACAGAACATGGGGGGAATCAAAGTAGAGGAATGGAGGAAGGTAGGTGTCATCTCAACGATTGATTGATTTATTGATTGATTAATTGATTGATTGATTGAATACTGGTCATATGCACACTGCTTGAACGATGAAGCAGTGTGAACCGAACCAGGGGTCTTTGAGGGAGTTTAAACCAGTTGTTCTCAAACCTTCTAATTTCAATGACCATCATAACTCATAGACATCAAAGGGGGCTTGAGCCCCTGCCCTTTTATCCGTCTGTAAAAAAGTGTCCTCTCCAGACCATGAATGTAGTTTTCACTATGGTGAAAGAAATGCAAATGCCCTCTTTCCATGCCATACCTGAAGGCAGCATTCAAGAGAATTGCCTTGTCCAAACTCTCCTGAACTTGAATGCAGCATCTTATGTTGAAATCAAGAAATGTGTAGAAATCAAGCATCGAAAATAGCCGACCTCCAAGCTCAAGCTTGGAGGTCTGCTATTTTCGATGTTTTCACCAAAAGGCCCTTTTAGAAATGTTAGCCCCTGCCTCTCTAAGATTCTCTTCACGTCCCTGCCTGTAAGGGTCCATTTAGAAACACCCTCAAGGAACTCCTGTCTTAAACACTAAACATTATTTCTTGACTAAACTCGTTAGAGGTTGAGAACCACTGCTTTAACCATGATTACATATCGTCTCTGTGGAAACCTGTGTTCCAGGGGATCCAATCTACTTATTATTTATAGTCAGTATAGTCAAGTAAGGCTGGGCGATATTAGGAAAACCTTCGATATTCCATAACGTTGCTGAATACCTCGATATCGATATTACTCACGATATTTAGTAAAAACAATAGGTCCACTGCCTGCCTAACCCAGATAATGAATAGCATATCCATGCATGCACATTGCACAGTAGGCTACACCGAATAAAGAAATGATTTACATTTTCCAACAATGGTTTTATTGAAATAACCACACCTGGTTACAGATGGACTTCTTTTTTGCATGTGATACGCTCATGCATAGTGTATGCATCTTATAATATATTCTATATTCTATTGAGATTATGAGGTGGGTTGGGTAAAGAGGTGCTAAAATTGGAACGATACAGAGAAGATTAGCATGGTGCCATGCTTATCTTCTCTGTATCGTTCCAATTGTAGCCCAAAGACAGCGCCCCGTTGCCAACAAAGGGCATTTCGGTATTGCATCTGAAACTAGAACTAGAGGAACTAGAGACAGACAGAACATGAAATTTCAATATCTGAGTGGTTGTTTAGGCTAAAACCTGTATAAAAGCTTATTATGGACCAATATTTATATAAAACATATATTTTTAAAAGCATGGTGTGGCCCCTTTAATGAAATTAACTCATAAATAGCCCCACTCACTTCACACTAGGTGTGATTTCTTTTAAGGTTCAGGCAGTATGGAAAGAGTAAAAAACACCCCAAATGGATGACACAACAGGCCAGAGGCTTGTTTCAATAGACCGTATGTCAAATCCCACCCCATTTTGCTCTTGTTACTAGGTAGAACAAATTTACCAGGGCAGATTCTTTTATAGTGGAAGTGGATGGGGGAAAAAGATTTTTCATAGCCTCATTATTGCTATTTAAAGTAGCAAAGGAAAAACATCTAGGTGATATTAATAAAAAGGGAAGACAAAGGTACAGTAGTTACATTGCAAAACAGGGGGTTTCCCCCGAAAATATATGTTTTAATTTGTTTAATCCCAGTGGGACAGAATCACCATGGCAAATTCTTTTATAGTGGAAGTGGATGGGGGAAAAAGATTTTTCAGAGCCTCATTATTGCTATTTAAAGTACCAAAAGAGAAACATCTACTTGATATTAATAAAAAGGGAAGACCAAAGTACAGTAGTTACATTGCAAAACAAGGATTTGCCCCCAAAAATACATGTTTTAATTAGTTTAATCCTCTGAAAAAATCGGAGGAGAGTTACAAAGAGAGAAAGCGCAGTGCATCTTGGGTAGGAATTCTGTCAGCCAGCCTATAAATCCACTGCAAAATAGGTTGGCTGTCGTAATTCTGCCCATTTAAAATATATGTACCCAATCGAAACTCTTAGTTACATTGATATTGTTCATGTGAACTAGTCTGTTGAAGCTTATTCATTATAATGATCGAAATCGCTATGCTCGCGCGGGGCCGTACTGCACGCTCGCCGTGTTCCGCAGTGCGCACCGTGCTGAAAGACTAAAGCAACATTCTCCCACTGCACAACTCCACCCCCGATAGCAAAAAGTGAATGATTTTTTCTGGTTGGCCAGTCAGGGAGTCTCAGGGACCAATCAGAAGGCTGACAAACGGTCTATTGTGGACACAACTGGACAAAACAACCGTGCAACAAAAAAAATAGCTAGACAACAATGTAGATAAGCTGCCCACTTGAGAACCACTGCTATAGAGCCTCATGTTTGCTATTAATCTCCTGAGACACTGACCTTGTTTTAATTGTCTGTCTCTCCACGCTGCCGTGTGTGCGTGTGTGTGCGCGTGTGTGTGCGTGTGTGTGTGTGTGTGTGTGTGTGTGTGTGTGTGTGTGTGTGTGTGTGTGTGTGTGTGTGTGTGTGTGTGTGTGTGTGTGTGTGTGTGTGTGTGTGTGTGTGTGTGTGTGCGCGTGTGTGTGTGCGTGTGCGTGTGCCTGTGCATCCAGCCAGAGAACGTGGTCCTATTACTGCAGGTAAACATCTCCACACACCTTCACAGCTTTCATGGTAGATATAACTGTAACATTAGGGGTTCAAATAGCCGATCTACAAGCTCACAACGCGTCGTGTTGTGAGCTTTTAGATCTGCTATTTTCAAACATTTTGTACTTTTACTTTTGGCATTTAAGTACATTTTGATGCCAGCACTTGCACACTTTTACTCAAGTACATTTTGAAATCCCGCACTTTTACTCGTAAGGGTGCCCACACACCAAAATACCTATGAGAGTGGAATCCGCGTTCCGCCAATGCATTTCAATGAGAAGGGAGCGTTTTTTGCAGAAATCCTCTGCTGGCATGAAACCGCTTCACTCTCATTGAAATGCATTGGCAGAACGCGGATTCCACTCTCATAGGTACTTTGGTGTGAGGGCACCCTAACAGAGTATTTACATATTGCAGCATTGTTACTTTTACTTGAGTAAAATATGTGAGTACCTTTTCCAAAACTGTGAAAAACACTTAGAATGCAATATTGATTGTACCTCTTCTTTCCTAAGCTCTGTATCTTACGATGGTGATGTAAAATGAACAAGTGTACAATTTAACGATGCATAATTATTTGCATTTATTTTTTATTTTAAGAGTGTGTTTCTTTCTTTCTTCATGGATTGTCTTGTGTTTTTGTTTGTATTGTCTGAGTAGTTGTATGTTATGAAAAAATTCAAAACCTTGAATAAAAATAATAGAGGGTATGCGCGCGACATCATCATCATACCCGGAAGTTATGCACCTTCTGACTGAGTTGCAAAAAACTACTTTGTGGCCTTGACAGCCCAAACATCCAAAAAGAAAAGTCCATAACTGATTGCATTAAACCACGTTAAACAACATTAAACTCACTTTGCCACTCACTTTGCCACTTGATTTGCCACTTGATTTTCCATTCACTTAATGCATGCCGCATACCCTCTATATTAAAAAACAAAACAAAAAACACTTACAATATCCATGCATCCCCCCCCGTGACAGGCCGTGTACTACGAGGCGGGCTTCATCGTGTGTGGGTCGGTGGGCGTGTTGTTCCTGCTGCTGGTGCCCATCGTGGGCACGTGCTTCTGTCTGTGTCGCTGCTGCGACAACTGCGGCGGTGAGATGCACCAGAGGCAGAGGAAGAACGCCGACTGCCAGCGCGGCTTCTACACCGCCTCCCTGGTCGCCACCTCCGTCTTCATCACGTAAGTCGTCGCAACGTCGCTGTCAGCCAGCCTCGATCATCGCAGACTTTGTTTAACTTTGTTTTTGGAGCGGTGATATAGCCACTTCCCTCTTTTTGACTCAGTGTGTAGGGGACCGTACCTATGTTCTACAGGTTCTATGTTCCCCATTTACCCCCGCAACAAAGGTTCTATGTTCCCCTCTTTATTAATTAATTTCTAATTATTAATAACAACTTTAAACACACACAATGGAACACAATGGGGAGAAATTACGAATACTAGTGGGACAGGGGGGGCTCTAGGGACATCTGGGCACTAGGGACGTGGGCATTTGGACAACTGGGCACCTAAATTAGGATTGCCAACATGTTCTTAATGCCCAGATGTACCACCATTTCCTGCATTTGAGTTGGGAACATATACCTTTTTCTGGGTGGGGAACATTCAGTAGATCCTTTATTTGGTTGAGCAAGGAACATAGAACCTTTTTTGGCGGGGGGGGAGGGTGGGTGGCTTGGGAACATAGAACGTTGAAAACATAGGGAGGATGCCGAATGTGTGTGTGTTTGTGTGTGTGTGTGTGTGTGTGTGTGTGTGTGTGTGTGTGTGCGTGCGTGCGTGCGTGCGTGCGTGCGTGCGTGCGTGCGTGCGTGCGTG